>NC_085137.1:186693792-186968792 GCF_035046485.1 Aedes albopictus
CCTAATGGCATCCACTGTCGATCTACCTTTGCGAAACCCGTACTGGCTGTCTGATAGCCCCGCGTTGTCCGACCTCTCGGTATAGACCAATAACCTTGACAGAATGATCCGCTCTAGGAGTTTCCCGGCCGTGTCTAGGAGGCAAATTGGTCTATAAGCCGACGGGTCGCCTGGTGGCTTCCCGTGCTTGGGCAGTAGAACCAATTTTTGCCTTTTCCACCTCTCCGGAAACTCGCCTCTATCCAAGCATCTCTGCATAGCCGATCTGACCATGTCAGGGCTAATAATTGGGTTGCATTGGCTTTTCTCGGTGACAGGTTGTATTAAAACAGCGTTTTATACGTTACGCGTTTCGGCCTACTATTCTTCAGCCTTCCTCAGACGCCTACAATACATTGGCTCGGCTTCGTGAGGAACCACGAACACGAACGCAGACACGAACGGCGCAAAACACGAACAGTACCGATAACGAAACGAACGAAGTGCATGCTGAGTAGGATGTTCCCCTGGTAGTATAGTAAGATAAAATTAGTTAATAGTGACAGACCAAGCTGTAAGGTCGCATTCAGCATGTTGTAAGTGTCCCCCCTTTTTGTAAGAATTTGACGAAAATTGTAACTGTCTAATAAATGTATTGTAGGCGTCTGAGGAAGGCTGAAGAATAGTAGGCCGAAACGCTGTTTTAATACAACCTGTCACCGAGAAAAGCCAATGCAACCCAATTATTAGATATTGCACGGTGATTACTCAAGTTTATTAACATGTCAGGGCTAGCCTCGATGGCCGCTTTAATAGCCACCGTCGGAATGCCATCCGGGCCCGGGGCCTTGCGGCTAACTCCTCATTCGTCACTGGGGGAACCTCACTCGGACCAGGATGGTCTTGTGGTGTGGGTGCCCATGGTCTCACCTCGTTGTGCGGGAACAACGTTTCCACAATCCTCTGCAGCATCGCGGGAGAGCGTTCCGGTGGTGCAGATGTGCCTTTCGTTTTGCACATGACTACGCGGTATGCATCTCCCCAGGGGGTTGTGTTGGCCGTCTGACAGAGATCGTTGAAGCACGCCCGCTTACGCGCCTTGATCTCTTTGTTCAGTGCCAACTTTGCCGCCCTGTATGCCACCTCTCACTCCGCTCTCGACTCATCGGTCCGGGCTCTCTGCATCCTTCTCCTTGCCCTGTGGCAAGATGCACGGAGCTCCGCGATTTGTTGACACCACCAGTACACCGGTCTTCGTCCATTCCTGGGTATGGATCGCCTCGGCATTGCCGCATCACACGCTCGTCTCAAGGTACCAACTAGACCGTCGCTAGACAAGTAGTCTTTTTTTTTTTTTATAGAATGAGGAAACCTGTTGGTTAGCAACACCGTAGGAAAACCACATTCTGCACTACCTGACCTTGCTCCGCGGCACGCCCGTTAGGGATTACTTCGTAGAGGAGGGGGGGGACTGTGCTTTCGCACTCTCGCTCATCTGTCAGCCATCACACTCGGCATATCTCTAGGGGGCCAACTCGACTAACTGTTGGTCGGCCCGCCATTTCCTCTGGAGGTGGAGCACGATTGTGGATACCGTGGTCGACACGGCATTCCACTTGTCCACCCCCGTACACATCCTCTCAATTATGTTATCGGGAGTAGTATCCCTGCCGCATACCTCTAACATGCTCGACCTCTGCTCCGCAAAACGCGGGCACTCGAAGAGTACATGTTCCGCCGTTTCCGCCCTGTTTGCACACTCCGGGCATGAGGGTGAGTTTGCATGCCCGAACCTGTGCAGGTACCACCTAAAGCACCCATGGCCCGACAGGAATTGTGTCAGGTGAAAGTTCACTTCGCCATGGGGTCTACACGTCCACCGGGACACGCTCGGTATGAGCCTGTGTGTCCACCTACCCTTTGTTGAAGAGTCCCAGACTCTTTGCCATTTCACCATAGACGAAGTTCTG
The DNA here is from genome assembly GCF_035046485.1 of Aedes albopictus. NCBI lineage: Eukaryota > Metazoa > Arthropoda > Insecta > Diptera > Culicidae > Aedes > Aedes albopictus. The sequence goes on from NC_085137.1 coordinate 186,695,742, forward strand.
GCGTTTCGTCGCGCACCTCTCGTACCTCTTTCATCGTAGCACTCGACATCCTCGGCCAACACCAATGCTATCGGCATCATGCCCGCTAGCACGCATACCGCGTCTTTCGAGACAGTCCGGTATGCACTGGCCACCCTGAGGCACATCAGCCTATGTACACTCTCCAGTCGGTCGACATTCCTCTGCAGCTTGAGCGCGTTCGACCATGCGGCGGCGCCATACCGTAGTATGGATACCGCGACTGACGCGAGCAGCTTCCGCTTACTCGAGACAACTGCCGAACTGTTTGACATCATCCTAGACAATGCCATAACCGCTACGCTCGCCCTCTTACAAGCATACTCGACATGACTACTGAAGCTCAACTTGTCGTCGACCATGACTCCAAGGAGCTTCAGTGAGCGACAGGACTCGATCGAGCACCCGCCCGTGGTGACCACTGCCTGCTGTGCAGACTGTCGGTTGTTCACCACCACCACCTCCGTCTTGTGGTGTGCGAGTGTCAGTTGCCTCGATCTCATCCAGCCCTCCACTATGTCAATCGCATGCTTTGCCGTCAATTCCACCTCTTCGAGCGACTCACCGTATACCACCAGGGTAAGGTCGTCGGCGAAGCCAACCAACTTTACTCCCGGTGGTAGTGCTAGCCTCAGTACTCCATCATATGCCGCGTTCCACAGTACCGGACCCAAGATGGATCCCTGCGGTACACCTGCAGTGACATTGTACTGTTTTTGGCCTTCCTCGGTGTCGTACATCAGCACCCTGTTCTGGAAGTAACTACCCAGAATACGCCTTAGGCCAGCCGGGACACCTAAGCGAGATATGGCGCTCTCTATGGCGGCCCAGCTTACACTATTGAAGGCGTTTCTAACGTCTAGCGTTACGATCGCGCAGTACCGTATGCCTCTCCTCTTTTTCTGCAGCGCAATTTCGGCCAATCCAGTCACCGACCTAATGGCATCCACTGTCGATCTACCTTTGCGAAACCCGTACTGGCTGTCTGATAGCCCCGCGTTGTCCGACCTCTCGGTATAGACCAATAACCTTGACAGAATGATCCGCTCTAGGAGTTTCCCGGCTGTGTCTAAGAGGCAAATTGGTCTATAAGCCGACGGGTCGCCTGGTGGCTTCCCGTGCTTAGGCAGTAGAACCAGTTTTTGCCTTTTCCACCTCTCCGGAAACTCGCCTCTATCCAAGCATCTCTGCATAGCCGATCTGACCATGTCAGGGCTAGCTTCGATGGCCGCTTTAATAGCCACCGTCGGAATGCCATCCGGGCCCGGGGCCTTGTTCAGCTTAAGTGATTTCGCAATTTCGGCTAACTCCTCATTCGTCACTGGGGGAACCTCACTCGGACCAGGATGGTCTTGTGGTGTGGGTGCCCATGGTCTTACCTCGTGGTGCGGGAACAACGTTTCCACAATCCTCTGCAGCATCGCGGGAGAGCGTTCCGGTGGTGCAGATGTGCCTTTCGTTTTGCACATGACTACGCGGTACGCATCACCCCAGGGGGTTGTGTTGGCCGTCTGACAGAGATCGTTGAAGCACGCCCGCTTACGCGCCTTGATCTCTTTGTTCAGTGCCAACTTTGCCGCCCTGTATGCCACCTCTCGCTCCGCTCTCGACTCATCGGTCCGGGCTCTCTGCATCCTTCTCCTTGCCCTGTGGCAAGATGCACGGAGCTCCGCGATTTCTTGACACCACCAGTACACCGGTCTTCGTCCATTCCTGGGTATGGATCGCCTCGGCATTGCCGCATCACACGCTCGTCTCAAGGTACCAACTAGACCGTCGCTAGACAAGTAGTCTGTATTCTGCTCCATGAGCATCCGCTCCACAAATGCCGGCTTATCGAAACTCGAGGTTAGCCATCCTCGGTGAGTGTCGGTTATCCTCGACTGCTGCCGTCTACCGCCCTGTTCGATACTGTATCGAATCGCCAGGTGATCACTATGCGTGTACCCGTTATCAACTCTCCAGTCTGAGCTAGGGTTAAGCCCTGGGCTCCAGAAGGTCACATCAATGATGGACTCCGCACCGTTTCTGCTAAAAGTGCTTACACTGCCGACATTCGCGATCTCAACGTTCAATCCCGCCATAGCTTCGAGTAGAGCCCAACCTCTCTCGTTCGTAGAGCGACTGCCCCACTCGACCGCCCACGCGTTAAAGTCCCCACCGATGACCAAGGGGCTCAGTCCAGCTAGAGCGCTTGACAGCGAATCCAGCATGGACGAGAACTGACCTATCGGCCACCTAGGTGGGGCATAGCAGCTGCAGTAGTAGACTCCGCCGATCTTCGCGATCGCGAAGCCCTCGCACGTCGTGGAGATTATCTCCTGGACCGGGTACCGACCGGTCGTACAGATCGCCGCTTTCTTGGCCTTATCTGCAACCCAGTTCCCGTTATTGGGGGGGATGCGATATGGGTCCGAAAGAAGCGCGATGTCTATACTCGACTCCGAGGCGGATTGCCACAACAGCTGCTGCGCGGCTTCACAGTGATTCAGGTTCAACTGTGTGACTTGCGTCATTTTCGGCCGTTACGTCCACTTATGCTTGGGCACTTAGGCCCACCCGTCACATGGCCCTTGTTCGTCGTGCAAATCAGACACTTTGGTGCCGATTTACACTCCCTGACGAAGTGGCCTTCTACTCCGCATCTCCTGCAGAGCTTGCTCCTATCCGGGCCTTTGCATGCCCATGACTTGTGGCCTCGTCCGAAACACCTGAAGCACACTTCCGGCGGCTCACATACACTGAGCGGGCACTCCGACCAACCGACTTCAACCATGCCCTTAGCAGTCGCTTTCTTCGCTTCCCCGACTGGAAGCTTGATCGTCGCGATCTGCGTACCTGCTGGGCCTCGCCTGATGTGGATCGACGCGCTTGGCGCGTCCACATTACACTGCTGTTTAAGAACAGCAGAGAGCTCCTCCGCGGTGGTGATCTCATCCAAGTTCTTGCACTGGATGGTCATCTCCGGCGTCAGAGCCCTCACCCGCACTTTTTCACCAAGCACCTCCTGCGCTAGAGCCGTGTAGGAAGAGCCCTTGTTAACGGCATTCTTCTTCAGCTCTAGCATCATCTCTCCAGTCCTAGTGCGCCGGATGCTTTTAACATCCGCACCTAGTCCCGAGAGACGAACCTCGCTCCGCATAGCCCGCAGCACCTCTGCGTAGCTATTGCCCTCTGCTTTGAGCACCAGTGCGTCGCCTTTGGTACGCTTACGCGCAGGCTTCGCCTTGGTTTTGCTCAAAACCTTCTCCCTTTCTACGCGCCCGCGCTTGCCAACCGTGATCCAAGGGTTCACCTTCCCTTGGACCGGTTGGTCACTGCTACCGCTCTTAGCAGTCTCGCCTCGGGGTTTCGGCTCTTTACCCCGAGCCCGTTTCGCGACCGGCTTGGCGTTGCTCGCACTACGCGGGCGTTTGCCACTCACCGGCCGCTCCTCGTCCATCGATCTCGGCCGTTTGGTTTGGGCCGAGATTTTTCCGCTCTCTGCAGCCCCACCTGGCTGCACCTTGCACACACTCTCCGTGGAGGAGCGGTCCGTTTGCGTGGACCTCTCCTCTCTACCCGCACTACGATCAAACAGGAGATCGTACTCCCTCCGGGCCTGGGCGACCGAATCGCGGAGCCTCAGCAGACCTTTTTTAAGGTCTTTGCTGATGTTGTTCCGCCCACTGGTGTATCCGATCAGCTCGTCGAGCTGTTCGGAGACCACCAGCAGCTTCGGAAGTCCATCCCTATTGCGAGTCAGCGCACGCGTGAGCTCGGCTCCACTCATCTGCGTGTCCTCTATTGCTGACCCGACCCTCGGAGTGCCGTACTCCGACACTTGCGGGGATTCTACCCTCGACGCCTGCGTTGGTGATCTGACCAGTCCGCTTTTCGCGAACGGGTTGATCACCTCACCCTCCACGTTCTCAGATTCCCTAATTAGATACGTCTCCATCACTGCTGTAAGGGTCCCCCTTAGAGCCGCTATCCCTCACTGCCACTGAAGTAGTCGCCCAAGGATCCCGGTGGTTATCTATGCAAGCAGGGAGGCCACCCACGGGTTGGCACAGGCCCTTATGGGACCTGAGCTCAGAGCCAGGATCAGCGCAAATCAGGATACTTCAACTGAACCTACCTCCACCCAGTTAGTTTCCTAAGCTGGATACAGTTCGGGAACGTACTCTAAGGCCTTGCCAAGGTTTTATGGGACGGAAGGCGGCTCCGACATTAGCCCATCCGTCGTTTCAGGTCAGTGTCACCCGGCCCTACTAAGAGGATAGAATGCCGTCACCACCAGCACTCCTCTACTCCGCGGTCCTCTTAGAGTGTACCATCTCGTTGACCAGTATCGTCGCGCGCCAGTATATCGTAATCAGGAGCTTACTGACATCGCTCCTGATGTGCCCGAGGCACCCCTGACTAGGCTATGGCACTTTGGAAGCGGTGCCGGTTCGCTTGAACAGGGTTGATGCTTCCGGATGTGTGGTATTTCTGAAGAGGCCCAGCAGAGCCCACTGCTGAACCCCCGCCACGCCTAGGCAAACCCCGCTTGAACAGTTCGTGTGCAGCGCACATGATGCTCGGTCACCTTGCGATGCCAAAGGTGGTGAGTCCTCACTGATGTTAGAACATGCTTCGCTTAAGAAACGCCATCTTAAGCTCCCACCGAAAGACAAGTAGTCTGTATTCTGCTCCATGAGCATCCGCTCCACAAATGCCGGCTTATCGAAACTCGAGGTTAGCCATCCTCGGTGAGTGTCGCTTATCCTCGACTGCTGCCGTCTACCGCCCTGTTCGATACTGTATCGAATCGCCAGGTGATCACTATGCGTGTACCCGTTATCAACTCTCCAGTCTGAGCTAGGGTTAAGCCCTGGGCTCCAGAAGGTCACATCAATGATGGACTCCGCACCGTTTCTGCTAAAAGTGCTTTCACTGCCGACATTCGCGATCTCAACGTTCAATCCCGCCATAGCTTCGAGTAGAGCCCAGCCTCTCTCGTTCGTAGAGCGACTGCCCCACTCGACCGCCAGCTGGTCTGCTATTGCCGATGCGCTCTTGCGTCTGGGGATACCCGGAGACCCGTCGGCATATAGACCAATATGCTTGATTGACACGGCGGGGAAGGTGCTCGAAAAGATCATCCTCAATAGAATGTTGCGGTTCACCGAGGGCGAAAATGGTCTTTCGAGTAACCAGTACGGCTTCCGGAAGGGGAGGTCCACCGTAGACGCTATCTTGTCGGTTACAAAAACCGCCGAGAAAGCACTCGAGCCTAAGAGGAGGGGAATTCGCTTTTGCGCGGTAGTGACTCTGGATGTAAGGAATGCGTTTAATAGCGCCAGCTGGTCTGCTATTGCCGATGCGCTTTTGCGTCTGGGGATACCGGAGTACCTGTACAAGATTCTCGGAAGTTACTTTCAGAATCGTGTACTAGTCTGCGACACGGAGGTGGGTCGGAAGTGCTTTCACATAACCTCAGGAGTCCCGCAAGGTTCCATCCTGGGTCCGGTGTTATGGAATGTCATGTACGACGAGGTGTTGAGGTTAGAGTATCCAGTGGGAGTGGTGATTGTCGGATTTGCCGACGACATTACGCTCGAAGTCTACGGTGAAACGATCGAGGAGGTAAAGTTGACTACCAACCACTCGATTAAGGTTGTGGAGGCGTGGATGCGGTCCAGGAAACTGGAGCTGGCTCACCACAAGACAGAGGTGACGGTTGTTAACAACCTGAAGTCGGAGTAGCAGACGGAGATCAGTGTAGGAGACTGTACTATCCTGTCAAAGCGCTCCGTCAAACACTTGGGCGTGATGATCGACGATAAGCTTACCTTCGGTAGCCACGTCGATTATGCCTGTAAAAGAGCCTCCACAGCTATTGCGGCACTGTCCCGGATGATGTCCAATAGCTCTGCGGTGTACGCCAGTAAGCGCAAGCTTCTGGCTAGCGTTGCTACATCCATACTTAGGTATGGCGGCCCGGCGTGGGGTACCGCGCTAAGTACTAAATGCTACCAACGGAAGCTGGGACAGTTCCACCAAAGGAAGGTGGACCCATAGGTTGATACCGAGGGTAGATAGTTGGATTAATAGGCGCCATGGGGAAGTTTCATTCCACCTGACACAGGTCCTTACAGGTCATGGTTGCTTCCGACAGTATCTACACCGTTTCGGGCATGCGGATTCTCCCGAATGCCCAGTGTGCAATGGTTTAGAGGAAACGGCGGAACACGTTTTGTTCGTGTGCCCGCGTTTTCGCACAATGCGTGACCGCATGCTTGCCACATGGGGGGAGGACACAACTCCGGACAACTTGGTCCAGAGGATGTGTAGGGATGAGTTTGGCTGGAACGCCGTTTCAACGGCTATTACCCACATCGTCTGGGAGCTACAGAGGAGGTGGCGCGTGGACTCGGAAAATGGCTAGTCCAGATGCAGTACAAGAGGTGGTCCAGGGGTTCGGAGTCGGCTTCGTAGGTCATACCGGTGCCCTGCGGTCGAGATCGACCCTTACAACGATTAAGTGGCCGCGGAGAGGAAGTCCCGGTAGCGGTGCTGTCGTGGCGTCGGTCTACTGGGTTGGATTCGAGCCCGCGGTTGGAAAGGGGTCCCCGGCAAGGGTCGGGGTAGGTGAGATCCTGCTGTCTGCAACCTACGGGTGCATCTGATAGGGCCTGAAGGGTAGTGATACCCTTCCTTACGGGCAGGTCAGATCGGGTTGCACGTGGGCATCAGTTCTTGATGTCCGCTCAGCAGTAGGGCGCGGGCGGGGTTGACCCTGCCCGCCTTCCGAGGATAAAGGGAGTGGCGAGGACCACTCGGGAAACTGGCTAAGCGCCAGCATGCTACCGTGATGGACTCTCCAAAGCGAGTCATCGATGTTCGTTGCTGCAGGCTACGCAGCTAACCTTGTGGGTGCGATGTGCACTAGCCCCTCTCTGAAGCAATACCTTCTTGGTGGTTCCGGAGAGACGTAGGGTTTGGCGACCATAGGAATGGTTTAGTGGGTACGAGGAGAGAGTAGTCCTGGATTTTACTTTTGTTGTAGAAGACGGCCTGTCAGACCTACACTACCCTAACCTTCTGTTAGGGTGTCTGTTGAGCAGATTATCCCCCTATGGTTTAGAAGGAAAAAAAAATACCGGAGTACCTGTACAAGATTCTCGGAAGTTACTTTCAGAATCGTGTACTAGTCTACGACACGGAGGTGGGTCGGAAGTGCTTTCACATAACTTCAGGAGTCCCGCAAGGCCCAAGTAACACCGAAAACATAATCAGAAGTCTTAAACTAATCATTTTGTCCTATAACAGTTGTTTCAAAGTTTTTCAAAACAAATGTTGTCTTGTATAAGTCATATTCATGATTCCAAAAACTAATCTTCAATGATCTCTTATTAAAAAGTCGTATTTGAGTAAATATTTTGTCTTCTCAAACAAATCTGACATGTTGATATCAATTTTGTTGGATATGTTCTAAAAACGTTTATTTTGCCGCAATATGACAAGTCTGATTAAGTTTTATATTTGTCTTAATATGTTTATTCTCCGTAGGGACTTTCGGTTCTTCAGATTTGTGCTCATGAATATTCGAGCTGTGGCTTCGTCATATCTTAACGTTTCGCTAATAAATGCAAATACATTACAACACTCGAATTTATTGGGTTTCACATTACAACATATTACCTGTATTGCACGAGAACTTTCAGTAGCGAACTTTCAATAGATTCTTCTTTATACTACTGCCGTCCAACTTACCCGATTATTGTAATAAATATATAAATTATCACAATATTTTGCAGCTCACATTTTTTCCTGAAATAGTATCTTTAAAGACCACTTCAGACCACTTACGTCAACTCGTAGCACTATCAGGAGGATTTGTTTTGCTATTTATAATAATGATGTAAGTTTGCTACTATTTAATGGGGTCAATAGTGACGTAGATCACAAAGGAAACTTCCTTGAATTTCTTCATGCCTACCACACGATAAACAAAAAGCCCCTCTACAGCTCAACAGACTCAATATGTTTGATAAGTCGTATTAGAGTAATATTTTCAGTCTTACTTCCAATACTTGTTTTGGATAAATTCTGTCGAAACATAATATGTTTCAATTGTTCTTATGAAGTCATATTCAGGGTTTCTGCAGTATGTATGCAAACATGTGTAACATGATGACATGTTCAGTATGTTTCATAAGTCATATATGAGTAACATTTTCAGTCTGTCTTTCAATACTTGTTTTTGATGAAGTTTTTGTTAAACATAATATGTTTTGTTTGTTTACATTAAGTCATATTCATGTTTTTTCAATAAGTAAACAAACATATGTAACATAAACTAAAGCCATAATTTTTAACTAGGCTATGTTACACTACCGATCATAACAATGTCGATATGATGTTCAATATGTAATAAATTAAGAATAAAAACTATACTTTTACCGTGCCAATGCTCTACAATTTTGATTGTATTAATTAATAAAATTTCAATTGGCTCGACGGCATACATCAATTTTATCATCCTGGAAAAACTAGTAGTGTTTCATTTTTCTAGATGGAAATTCTTATCGACTTTCACCGCATTTTTTATGAAAAATTACCCATTTTACGAACCGACAACAGTGTTGATAATGATATTGATTTTCACGAGGTAGTGACACTACCTCCTGTCAAATTTTCGTTTATAAAATCAGCTCAAAATGTGAAATATATTTTGTTCTTCTTCTGACGTTGTCAACAATGGATCAAAGCCTGCTTCTCAGCTTAGTGTTAGTCTACGAGCACTTCCACAGTTATTTATTTAGAGCTTCCTCTGTCAATATCAATTTTGCATGTGTATGTCACTTAAAAATTTCTTCATTCATATCCATATAAATTGTAATGGCTATATGTATGACATTGTAAAAAGAATATTCTCAATTTACATTTACAAATTTTCCACATTGGTAAGCATTAAGCTAATTTCTAATCATATCTCGAATCATTTAGCATGCCGTGTCCAAGTATGCCATTTATTTTTTCATTAATACTTTTAATATTCATAAAATATCCAGTCAAATATCCCTTTTTTATCCATGATGTATGATTTTTTTTTTTTGCAGGAATTAGAAATATTATTTAGGAAAACAAAGCACTTTAGGTTACACATGCTCAAGTAAAACGATGGTTTTAATTTGTTTTATTTTATTATCCTTCAAATATACGTGTTTATAAGGCGCGTTAAATTTATAGAAGTACAAATGCCTATTTCACCAGAAAAAATGACTCGCACCACAATTTATGGTCATGGAAAGCCAATTTTAAGTTGGAATAGTTTAGCTGAAATAATATCGCAAGCCATATTTTGCACTCGAATAGTTTTTTTTTGACATTTTGAAACATATTTGAATACGGTTATGCAACAAACATTGATTACGCTTTAGAAAAGAAACTGAATTTTCATCCTCAATTAGAAAAAGAAGACGTGTGTTTATTGAAAGTTGTCAGAATTATGTACTGTAAAACATACTAAGAAACATTATTAAGTATGCTTTGATTCATATAGAACATGATTATAACATCACAAATATGTTGCCGAAGCTCCACCTTCTGCGCTTTTTCGGTCATATATCTGTCTGAAAAACGGTTTTATTGCTATGAACCAAAACACAGTAACTGGTCATATTGGAGTCGAAATAATTCCTATAGAACATGTTGTGTTACTTGGGGGTTCCATCCTGGGTCCGGTGTTATGGAATGTCATGTACGACGAGGTGTTGAGGTTAGAGTACCCAGTGGGAGTGGTGATTGTCGGATTTGCCGACGGCATTACGCTCGAAGTCTACGGTGAAACGATCGAGGTGGTAAAGTTGACTACCAACCACTCGATTAAGGTTGTGGAGGCGTGGATGCGGTCCAGGAAACTGGAGCTGGCTCACCACAAGACAGAGGTGACGGTTGTTAAAAACCGGAAGTCGGAGCAGCAGACGGAGATCAGTGTAAGAGAGTGCACTATCCAGTCAAAGCGCTCCGTCAAACGCTTGGGCGTGATGATCGACGAAAAGCTTCCCAACTAACAATCGCCAGCCGCAATCAAGCATGCATGCTGAATTGTTGCTTTATAATAGTAATTATAGCTGAACTAAAATTATGCTGTACACATCACTGTACAAATGCTATTTCAATTGAAAAAGTAGCCAATGTTCAACTTTTTGTATTAGTATTAACAATGATAATTTAAAACACTTTTCAAGCGTTTAATGAGATTTTTATTCAATTCGCAGTAATTCCTTCACAACATAGTTTAACAAGACTTTTTTCTGCTTCTTGTCAAGTTCATATGAAAATTAGGAAATGTATCTGTATAATGTGTTTTTCACAAGTCAAATAAGCGCTTTCGTTTTATCATACTTCGACTCAGAGTACATGATGAAAAACACGAGTTTTTTTACTGAACAACAGCTGAATTGATCTGTTGTTCAGTCGTTAATTATGATCATAATGTTGTGCTAATTCACCATTGCTGAATAGGAGTCGAAGTCTGATCATTATTAAACCACTGGAAGTTTATGTTTTGATTTGAGCGCTGTAATTCATCATCTCTAGGATGGCGCAGATAGGAAGGCATGCGGCTGGCAATCGACGGGTCTCGAGTTCGAATCTGGATTTAGGTAAATTTATGTGTACTTATTATTTCACAATATTTGTTCACAGCATTAAGTTCTAATCATAAATTCTCGAGAAAATTGAAAATTTTTGTATTTTTTTAATTTTTAATATTTTTTGCTAAAGCTGAATAACAGCATTACTATATAGTTGTAAAACGATTTAACAACAAACAGTTCAGTTGGTACACAACACTATGCTTTATAGTTTCTCCAAATTTGTGTGAACAAAACCTGAACAAAGGTTGTGACTGAAAATTATCCAAATGTTATTCAGCATCATGCTGAATCAATTCGTCGTAAAGGTGCTTGTAAAATGTGTGCTTGTTAGTTGGGTTACCTTCGGTAGCCACGTCGATTATGCCTGTAAAAGAGCCTCCACAGCTATTGCGGCACTGTCCCTGATGATGTCCAATAGCTCTGCGGAGTACGCCAGTAAGCGCAAGCTTCTGGTTAGGGGTGCTACGTCCATACTTAGGTATGGCGGCCCGGCGTGGGGCACCGCGCTAAGTACTGAAAGCTACCGACGGAAGCTGGAAAGTACTTACAGGCTTATGTGCCTGCGGGTTGCGAGCGCGTACCGTACCGTGTCACACGATGCTCTCTGCGTTATTACTGGTATGGTGCCTATCAGCATTCTTATCAGTAAGGACATGGAGTGCTTCGAAATGCGCGGCACAAGAGGCATACGCAGGACTGCCAGGATGACCTCTATGGTCAAATGGCAGCGCGCGTGGGACAGTTCCACCAAAGGAAGGTGGACTCATGAGGTTGGCTACAGAGGAGGTGGCGCGTGGGCTCGGAGAATGGCTAGTCCAGATGCAGCACAAGAGGTGGTCCAGGGGTTCGGAGTCGGCTTCGTAGGTCATACCGGTGCCCTGCGGTCGAGATCGACCCTTACAGCGATTAAGTGGCCGCGGAGAGGAAGTCCCGGTAGCGGTGCTGTCGTGGCGTCGGTCTACTGGGTTGGATCAGAGCCCGCGGTTGGAAAGGGGTCCCCGGCAAGGGTCGGGGCAGGTGGAGACCCTGCTGTCAGCAACCTTCTGGTGCAGCTGATAGGGCCTGAAGGGTAGTGATACCCTTGCCTTCAGCAGGTCAGATCGGGTTGCACGTGGGCATCAGTTCTTGATGTCTGCAAAGCAGTTGGGCGCGGGCGGAGTTGACCCTGCCCGACTTCCGAGGACAAAGGGAGTGGAAAGTACCTCTCGGGAAACTGGCTAAGCGCCAAAGCGAGTCATCGATGTTCGTTGCTGCTAGGCTACGCAGCTAACCTTGAGGGTGCGATGTGCACTAGCCCCTCTCTGAAGCAATACCTTCTTGGTGGTTCCGGAGAGACGTAGGGTTTGGCGACCATAGGAATGTGTTTAGTGGGTACGAGGAGAGAGTAGGCCTGGCTTTTACTTTTGGTGTAGAAGACGGCCTCAGCCCCACACTACCCTAACCTTCCTGTTAGGGTGTCTGTTGAGCAGATTATCCCCCTATGGTATAGAAGGAAAAAAAATTTTTTGCGAGGGTGCTTCAATGTGATAGTGCAGTCGCCTATACTGATCACCGCTTGCTGCTCCGACTATCGGTAATTCACAACCACCACGACATTTTGGTGGTGAGCGAATTCCATACTACAGGCCTTAGTGTAGTTATGAATATTTGAAGTGAAGAATCGAAGCAAACCTTGCCGTGGCCGGACGAGTTTTGCTTTGCTTGCAATTTGTAATGCTAGTACACTGAAGCTTTTTAACGCGTTTTTTCACGCAATTCTCTTTTACGTGGTTATGTTACACGATTATTATACACGAGTTTACAAAAAAAAACAAACCGCGTTATTTCAAAAACCGTCGTAAAAACCGCGTTATTTCAGAAATTGTCGAAAATATTTATTTTTAAACACTCGCAAAATAACCAGGTCCATCGTGACTTGATTTTTTTACGACGTGTTACGGCAGTCGTGGAGCGGACCTGGTGTGATGGTTAAAGTCCGTGACTCACTTCGAGGACCTAGGATCGAATCCCACTCCCGACAAACTCACAAAATGTGAGTTCTTTCTTCGGAAGGGAAGTAAACGGTGGGTCCCGAGATGAACTAGCCTAGGGCTAAAAATCTCGTTAATACAGATAAAAAAATGCAGCAAATATTCCCAAGTTTTGACTTCTAGTTCCTCAACTAATTGGCGTTCAGAAATGTTCAAACTGTACCTCGTCTTGAGTCACATATTTTGTCATATAAATTGAGCTCCATCTCAAAACTTGAACGTGGTGGAGAAAATCCGTACCAGGACTTTGGCACATAACACTCTTTTTGAGATATGTTTTTTCGCTTTATGTTTCATTACAACAGAATTAGTTACATACAGTTTTTGCAAATCAATATAAGGCCGTTATTAATATTTATTTCACTTTTTGTCCTACGGAGGCGAATGACTATTTGTTAAAACCTCTTTAATACATAAATAATAATAATAATAATAACTTTTTGTCCTACCACTCTTTGGTTGGTCGAGGGAGGGGGGATAAAAATAATAAAGAATTTATTTTGAAAAATAATAAAAACTCCTCGGATTTGTTAGAGAATTTTTGTCAAGACCCGATATTTTGATAAATATTTTTTTATCTGCCCCCTTAAAATGCAAAATCCAGTCAAAAATTTTTGAAGGGGGGGGGAGACAAAAAGTGAAAATAAAATTTGTATCAGCATAACTAAATGGCTAAAATATAAACGACTCATAAAATAGTGATCATTTTCCATAACATAATAAGAAATTGCCAATAAAGATGTAGGGGTGGGATCAATAATAAGCTACAAGATTTCCATAAATAAATCATAAAGTGCATAAATAAATCAAAATTTCCCATAACTAATTGGTTTTCGAGCAATACAAAATGTCGAAATTTCCACGAATAATTCAATAATTGCAAAAACAAAACTGCATTTTTACCACCAAAAAAGTTTAAATTTTCCATATAAAAATCCGATTTCTCCAATCTAAAATTAAAAATTCCCAATTGAAAAACATCAAAAAAGCAATTGAAAATTTAGCAATAAATACGAAACAACGGGCAATTAACTTGAATGTAATTCTTGCTAAAATTATTGGCCAAAGCCATGCGGCGTTGCCGGGGATTGAAGAGGGAGGAAATGAGGCGGCAGAAAGCCGCCGAAGTTTCCGAAATCCGACGCGCCGTAATTGCGTCGATTCGGTTCTGTGCAATTCACAGATCCAACAATTTGCCCGGTATAATGCTAACAGAGATGTTATCCCTTTTCAAAATCTGACGAGCGTTAGCGAGTTCGGACAGCAAGCGATTGTCTGTTAAATTACATACATAGTTACAGTCTTTCTATCATAGTTCTATGATTAGTATGTTTAATTGTTTTTTTGTTGGAAATTCTGACACTTTTTATTGTTCGGAAATTAATTATATATGGGAAGCTTTGATTCATTTATGCACTTTTTGAAATGTTTATGGAACTTTTATAGTTTATTATAGCTTCCACCCCTATTTATATATTGGCAATTTTTTAATTATTTATGGAAAATTTCTAATTTATTTTAGGGCATTTAATTAGTGAGGATTCACTTACAGCTACAATAAAATCCGCCAATTATGATGAAGAAAATATGAAAGGCTAAATTTCCAATATTCTGCCTAATCATTCAGAAGAAAATCCTATATGGCGAGGATGATTAGTAAAATTTACGACCATTTCTTCCTCAATCAGTCAAACGGGTACAAATTCCTCTCTATCACCCAGCATATCACCACCACCGAATAATCTCAGCTCTTGATGGGCGGCGTTGTTTAGCCGTCGTCCTACCATGCGTGACGAAAGAAATCAATAGTCCCAAAACTAATCTCTCCACAAAAGCACAATCGCTTTAAATTAATTTAATTCCATTTTGTCATTAATCGTGTGGTATAAATCGCTTTCTTCGCGCCGCCGACAGCATTCGAACCCTGCACCCTGTCGGAATAGATTTCTGAATTAGAATTTAATTGACGCGTAGCAATGTTGGAAAATCAGACCCTATATCATCTCTAATTCAGTGATTTTTTTCATCCGAATTGATAATTTCATCGAACAACAACGGAGCAGCAATGGATGATGATCCCGAATATTCACCAACTCTCCAACACAATGAGCCCGAAATCAATTAAAATGCAATAATGGTGACAGAGCAAGTTTAAAAAGCATTAATCATAGTCCCAAATGACTATCTTTCTCCGGTCCGGTCGTCGGTTCGATATGGAACGGTCTGTGCATTGCATACTTCGTGAATCGTGTGTTGTACTGACAGCAGTGTTGGGTATCCCGGTTAAACCGATGAAACTGACTTGACCCCGTTGATAAACGAAAGGGTAATTTTAATTACCTTTATGTTTGTTTTGCCCCGGGCGGCGGGTGTCTGCTTACCCATCGATGATGTGATGATGATTGCGATGGTCATGCACAGTGGTGTTGCCTTGCGGCTATAAATTCAATTGTTTGGCTTCCTTTTTTTACCGTTATTTTCTGATTATCACTTAAAAATCACTACTGTCATTGGTGAAATAATATCAAACCTTGTTAGCAGTGATTATTACAACTTGAGCGTCAATTTTCCAGATTTATAACAAGAAAGGCATTAAATATAAGGTGAAGTTCTGAACCAATTGGGTGCAATAGTTTGAAAATGGTCATGAATTGAAATAGGGCATAAAAAGAGGAATTTTTGTTCATTAATAAAGTCAAAGCCTTAAATGAAAGGATTTAACTACTTACTTCGACCGAACAGATTTTTTTCCTGGGAATTGAAGATAAGGCCAAGGGGATTTCTAGAAGTTTTAGGAGAGCTCAAAAAGACGGGGTTCCAGCTCCAGAGGCTTTGGGTGGTTTCAAAGAGTTTAAGGTGCGTTTCAGCGGCATTCTAGGGAGGATTCATGATCATAATGTTCCAGGGGCGTTTTAAAGGTAGAGGTTTTAGAGTGTTTCAGGGTTTTTCAGGGACTTCCACATGATTGTAGAGGAGTTTTAGATTTGTTTCAGGGTGCTCAAAGTCATTTAACATTCTTCGTGGCTTAGCTGCCCAAGCAGCACACAAGTCACAAAGGAGTGTCATAAGCAGGTTGTACAGGAGTTACATTCATGTAGTTCTAACCCAAAGGTAGAATTACTTGAAAATGACTCGTGTCCAACCAAAACCTGCACTGCTGACACTTCTTTGTGACTTGTGTGCTGCTTGGGTGACGCTCACCTTGCTGACGTAGTGCACGTTTAGGGGTCGTAATGACCCCAATGCACGACTAGGATTAAGGGGGATTTCAAGGGGTTTAAGGGTGTTTCAGAAGAATCCACAGATTTCACCTAAAACACTCATGGAACCCCCTTGAAACTCCCTGCAACATCCATCAAATGGTCTGGAAAGCCCATGAAACCAGTTGAAACCGTAATGCCTCAGAACTCTCCTGTAGCTACCTGAGACCCCCTAAGACCTGACACTCTTAGAAACACCCCTGATATCCCCCTGAAACATCTCCCAAAACTCCCCTGAAACAATATAATGTACTCTGAAACACCCCTGAAGCACCTTGAAAAGCTACTGAGTCCCTCTCAAATACCCTAGGTTTCTAGGGTATTTGAGGGGGACTCATGAATTTTTAGAGGTGCTTGGAACTCCCTTGCAAGATCCCTGAAACCCTCTGAGAGCTCCTGAAACTCTGTTAGGCCCATTAAATGCACCCTGTAACGCTTTTGGAAACTCCATTTGGATCCCTGAAACGCCCCTGAAGCTTCCTGAGACCCCCTGAAATGCCCCAGGAAACCTTCTGGAATTTTCTAACCCCTTAAAACCCCAGTACCCCATTTGCAATCTCCTAGGAGTCTCCACAAAACCTCCTGAAAACTCCATAAAAACTCCTGAAACCCCTAAACCCATTGGAAGCCAGCATGGTACTCTTTACCTGCCTAGAAAGAATCTGAGAGCTTGGCATCTCTGTGAAACTATCTGATTTCCCCTGAAATCCCTGATGATGCTTAAACTCTGTATCAATAGAAGAACTTGTGATGTAAATCAATAATTGAATTTTTGTGCCAAACTTGTAATATGTAATTTTCATGCCACAGGTTCTAAATTTATTATACACCCGAGCAGGAGAAAATAGCTGAAGAATACTAAACTGAGGTATGGGAAACCGAATACCTACAAGGTAAAATACCTAAAATAATAACTGGTGTGTATTCCGTGCATAACGCGTGAATAATGACATCAGATATTGCAATACCTAAATAATAATCGGCGATTTTTTCATAGAAATATCGATTTTTCCTTAACTGAATAATACCTTGAGCAGTCTTCAACACCAAACCAATAACTCGTTGAGGTAATACCTACAAAATACCAAAATAAGTTGTTTTCAATACCTGGCTAACCGACCAATACCTGGTCTTGGTATGATACCTGATTTTGGTATGCTTCAGTTATGTGTCAGTTATTCATTCCTGCTCGGGCAGCCATTCCATGGAAAAAGAATAGACTCAAATATAAAAGTACTTCGATTTTGCTCTAATTTATTTCTTCACCAAAAAAAATGTAACGGTATTTTTTTATTTCGCCATTAGATGACCAATTTTATAATAAAGTGGTCCAAAAAATCAAGATTTTTCAAAACAAAAATATTTCAAAAAACCATAACTTTTGAACCAATGAACCGATTTGCAATCTTTTTTCACACATAAAAAAATTATAAGTTCTAGGTTTCAGGGAAAATTTCGAAAAAAAGACTTTAATAATTGTCAATATTCAAAAATGATCAAAATATCATTTTTTTTACGATTTTCACAATGTTGGACCACATCGACTATAGGGTAAGTGTACCAATTATGGCTATAGTACCAATTATTCGCCATAGTTGATTTTCACCCTTTAACGATATATATCAAAAATGAAAAAAATGTGAACAACTGATACCGTTCACAAAAGATGGTTGCACTCATTTAAAGTCCACATTTTGCTCAAATTATGGTAGAAATAAATCATTTTCCTTAAAATTTCGGCTTCCTTGCACTCTTTTTCGCCATAGTGTACCAATTATGGCTAATCCCATAAGAAATGCATGCAAATAGTGCGAAAAGGAACCGAAGTTAAAAAATGTAGCCATAACTGGTACAGAGTTCCTATCATTGGCACACGCTGTAATAAATACTAAAAATAGTTTTGGCTCCGTTTTTATATTCTTCCTGTAAGTATGGAAACTAAATTATCTTTTAACAAATTGGTAACATTCGTTGGTCTTCTCGTTATTTTTGTACAAATAGTTTTCCTTAGGTAGTGCCATAATTGGTACAGGCACCCTATATGTTTTATTTTATTTATTTATTTTTTTTTTTTGAAAATTGTTCTGTGTTCATATTTGTATGGAATGACCACACGTCTCTATCACATTAAAATTAATTTTATTTATTATTACTTATTTATTGATATTTTAATATACAGCTTTGGGCTTCTAGGTGAAATTCTGTAAGTGAAAAAGTACCACCGAATTCGCCTGCTGCAGAGTTATAATCCTCCATAAATTTCTTCAGGCATTCCCTTCAGATTATTATTATTTCTTTATTATAGAGATTTTCAGCCCTAGGCTGGTTCATCTCTTTTCCCTTCAGATGTTTCGTGTGAATTTCTTCATAAAGTCCTTCTTATTTTACTACAGAAGTTTCTTCTCAATTGCCTCCTAGAGCTACTTCTGAGATTTAATAAAAAGCTTCTTCTGGAATTCCTCCACGAGTGCCTTCAGAGACTGATCTGAAAGTTATTTCTAGGATTTTTACGGAGGTTACTTCGAGGGTCCCCCAGGAGTTCCTACTGAAATCACTCCAGCAGTTTCTTCAAGTGTACCTCCATAAATTAATTCTGGGAATCCTCAAAAAGTTTTCGTCAAGAGTTCCTTCAACGATTTCTTTTTTTTTTTTTTGAGAATACCTTCAGCAGTTCCTTCATAGAATTCTTCAAAAGATTATTCTGTGATTTTTCAAGGAGCTCTTTCTGAGATTCCTCAAACAGTTTCTTGAAGTCTTTCTTGGATTCCTACACAACCTCCTTCGAGAATTCTCTCAGGAATTCCATCTCAGATACCTCTCGGATTTCAAAATTTTCCAAGATTGACCCGGAGTTGCTTCTGGGGTTTCTTCAAGAGTCCCTTCAAAGATTCCCCCTTCCAGAAATTTCAACCGTGATTTTTACCGGTAATCTTCCAGAAGTTCCTTTCGGAATTCACTCATTCCTTTTAGGATTTCTTCGAGAGTCTTCTGGAATTTTTCAAGGAGTTTTGCATTGAGGTTCCTCACTCGTTCTAGTGATCACACAACTAAGTTATTGCGCCTCGGCTCTGAGCTCGACCATCAACTCTGGTGTTCAACGACTCTTGTAGGAATTTTTGAAGGAATACCGGTAAAAATCACGGTTGAAATTCTCAGAAGAAAAGTTCTTCGATAAATCCCAGAAGCAACTACTGGTAATTGTAGGAAAATCTTGGAGGAATCCCAAAAGGAACTCCGGGAGGAATCCTTGTGCAGGAATCCAAGAAAGACTCCAAGAAACTCCTTGGGGAATCTCAGAAAGAACTCCTTGAAAAATCACAGAAGAAACTTTTCAGAAATTCCCGGAAGGAATTAATTCCGTCAGGAACACCAGAAGAAATTACTGGAGCAATTCAACTCTCTCGAAGAAACCTCTGGAGAAATCTTAGAAAGAACTCTTAAATGTATCTCTGAAGGCTGAAGGAATTCCAAAAAGATCTCCTAAATGAGTGAAATGAAATAGGGCCATAAATTCATTGTCATGAGTTGCGTTCTCCCTAACGCAGTTGATCGGTCGTGTGTCCGACCGCGTTGAGTGCTCAACGCATACTGAGCTTGCTCCGATCAGATGGTTGGTGACGAAGTATGTGTCACATTCTATAAACAATACGCTCACACCTAATGTTCGTAGGCCGCGAGAGTGCGGGAGATTGACATCTAAAAGCCAAAGGAGAGATAAAGTTGTGAAAGACGGACCCGGTCAGGGTGGTGCTTCGAATCCAGTTTGACTTTTTATTCCGAAGAATCATTTCTTTTTCTGTGGCTTAGTTGGTTAAAACGCCGGACTAGCGATTCGTAGTCGTGGGTTAGAATCCCACCAAAACAAGTGTTTTTTTACAAACTTGTCTCTAAATTTGTCAATTAATCGTATTTTTCCTAAAAATACTTCAAGTTTTGACGTCTAGTCATGATAAACTTACCCTAAAAAGTTCTGATATTTTGATAAACGTCGTACTATAAATTACAATCGATCTAAATGAAGCCCAGAACTCCGTTACGCATTATTTGTATTGCAAATACTAATTGATGACAGTTGTAGTTAAATGATTCAACATGATTGTTGAATCTATTGAAACTTCATTATTGTTATTGATCTGGTCAATCACGGAGCAGCAACTACGAATTGTGCGGTCATCCATGCTCATGCTAATGCTCTACATATCAATATTTTTCTGCGTGAAAATTTGACACAGCATTCTGAGGAATTCACAGTTCAAGATTATAGAATTAAAAAATCGATTTATCCCTACCCTAACATTTATAATAACCCCTTAAGATTGAAATCAAACTCATGATTTTGATGTAAAAATAATAATTACTGCAATTATTCAAAAACAGGGTTTTTGACCTCTGATTGCTAACAAATTGATGCACTGTGCAACGAGACCACAATAATGTCGCATATGGGGAATCGGGCCAATGGCAACAATGTGTGTCCCTTTCGGAAGCCGCCCGAACCAGCGAATCGGTATTTGGAAAAAATGCGTGTTAAATATAGAGATTTTTATGGCCCTCGGTCTATTATTGGTTTTATGATGGCGGTGGTGATGGGTGGGATGGCTGCCTCAATCGAATCGAGCGAGCGTGGCAGGCAGGTCGATCTCGCAGGAAGGGGGAGCTTCATTTACATAATTTGAGGGAAATTTATGACCTCACCCGACACGGTTCTTTCGGTTGCTGTAGGCCTGCAGATAGCCAATGTGTCTGCTTCATGTGCTCCAGTATTGGCCTCTGTGCCCGAACGTTGATTTAAATTGGTAACATACTGAATGGGCCGTTAGAAAGCACAGAAAAAATACCTCTTTTCGGAAGTAAGATACAACAGAACAGTCACCTCAAACCATGGACTTTCAATGTGATCCAGTATTTTGTTTTAATATTTATTTGTTTTATAATAAATAGTTTCAATTGCATCATGAATCTTTTGCCCCTTCTGGTAGGAGGTAGATAGCTTGCATGGGAAAGAGCTTCCATACATCACATCACAATAGAGGAGCGAGTGCAAATTTAGTTGTTCTCGGGTTTAATAGGCTACTAATGAATTTAATTGATATTGCTTCCCATTTATCATCAATTCATATTTTATGATTTCACATTTTTCCTCAGGAACAAAACAGGCTATGAATCCCAAAAAGTATTCAATTTTGGTGCCATCCATTCGAGTTGTTGGTTTTATCTGTCTCTCTCTCTACTTCGCACTTTGTTCAGCAAAACTTGGCTAATGATAGTTATCTTTTGTTTGAGTTTCCTCTTATCACTTGTACGAGAGTGTATCAACTCCCACGTAATTACTATTACCTTTGTCCTCTCAGTTGCAAGACAGATCGCCCGACCGAGTGGTTGTTGGACTTTAGGAGTAGACTAACTTTTGCGTTTGCGCTCCTACGAATAGTACTTTGAATTTCTAGTGAAAAACGAGAGTCACAGATCTAGGAAGAGACTCAAACAAGAGCACACTGTTCGTTCACCCACAGAAAACAGCAACGACAAAACCACTGAGGTTTTGAACGCAAAAAAATAACGCCAGTTTGTTTATCTTTACCGTCGAGTACGAGAGACAAGCATTGAGGGGTGGGGTATTCATAAAAATATTTGTTTAATGACCCAGTTTTTAGTGTCCTACTACTCGTTGCCTACGTTGTCTTTGTGGTCGTTTAGCTACTGTCGTTTTCTTTTGTGGATTTTTGCTTATAAATACGCACATATGGAGATTTACTGCACAAGATGTAGATAAAGACGAATATGTTTTCAAATATCTTGACTCTAAGTATTAGACTGGGTCAACAAAGTCGATTTTTTGGAACAAAGCTTTTTCGATTCCTTTTAGCGTCCAAAAATTTTGGAGCGATAGGTTGCGTCCCCGTATTCCGCATGGCTATTGAAATTTGTATGGGATTTAGTATGGAAAAAAGTGATTTTTTTTTTGCATTTTTCTCGATTTTTTTTTTTGTCGAAGACAATCTAACTAATTACGTTGAAGAATAGCATAGAATATGCCAAAAAAAAAATTTGCCGAAGACCGCAAAGTAATGCGATACTTGTGAATAAAGTTATAACGTAAAGATTGCCCGGTGGCACTTCACATTTAACATGTAAAGGAATAACATCAATAATAAAATCTCAATTTTTGGCCTAAGTTACCAAGCGAATTACTTTTTTTCACAAGCGTCGGGTAACTTTGCGGTCTTCGACAAAGTTTTTCGGTATATCCTAGGCTATATTTTGAAGTCATTAGTTACATAACACTAGACAAAAGAATTCAACTTATGAGTAAAATGCAAAAAAGTACGTTTTTTTCCATACTAATTTCCATAATTACAATCGCTATGCGGAATACGGGGACGCTACCAATCGCTTCCAAATTTTCCACAATTGTTTTGGACGCTAATATATATTTGAAAAGCTTTGTTCCAGGTTGATGCGATCCAATTAAAATTTTCTCCATACTACGTTGACCCACTCTACTAAGTATACTTAGCTGCTTGCCCGGGCATGGTAAGTAAAATTCTGACCAAATAATGAATCAAATTTGATGATTCCGTTGTAATAGGTGATAAATATCGAATACATCTCCTAATATCGGCGCTTATACCGTCTAATAAATATTAGTTTCCTAATCTTTTCCTTCACCGAATCATTTTATTGTGTAGTATGTCATGACTTTTCATGCAACATCCAACTGTCATGAAAACGAGAAATGGAAATACGCTTTGTCTATGATTTTTCTTCAATTTATTCAATTTTAAACTCTAATTATGGTGATTATTTTAGCTGCAAAAAAGTGCACTTCAAATACGCCATAGAGAAACTGGCTTTCTAAAGGCCGTGTCGTTGACCGTGAAAGAATCTAAAAGGTGGCTTGATCAGATGTTATTGAAGACGCTTTGAATTCTGGACTTGGACATAAAGCTTGCGAATAACTGTTGTTGTCTAATTTAGATATTCTGAAATAAAAACTAAATTAAATAAGTAGTTTACTATGTCTTCAAACTTCCATTGATCATAAGGTGGTTCGTTTCTTATCGTTTGTCAAAAGTATCCCTATGACGATTGTGTGAGCTGATCAAAATCTAAAATGGGAAAGAATGGGGAACATTTATAGGTATTTATGAGGAGTTGTACTACAATGCCTTTTCGAACTTGGATGCTACTGCTAGTTTCAGTTTGTTGGGGTTGGCTGATTGAATATTGATCATCCAATATTGATCCGTACGGCGACTCACGATTTAGAAATGATCTGTGTGTTTATAGAGTCCTAGCTTATAGATTATATAGAAGTCTCAATATTTGGGACGTAGTTGTAAATATGACGTTCCGCTTCCATTCATTCATGCAACGATGATGAAAGAAAAAGTACACATTTCTTGTGGACAAGGATGGCAGAAAATCACTTCAAGCGATAAATGATACAGGATACGAATAATCCAAGATAGCCTTGTTCTTGCAGTAGCATGATGCCGACGCCTCACACCATGCTCGTATCACAGAACAATTAAAGCATCTGATGCACACTTTATCGCGTGATGACCCGTTATCGGATCATGTTACAAGTCATGATAAATTGTATTCATTACATTGTTTGCCACTTATGCACCCGTAAGCCGCATTCATGATTCGAAATGATACGTTCATAAGCATATCTGGAAGTTAAATCACCAAGAATGCTCAAAAAGTGAATGAAATCATTAATTTATCATTTCGACTTCATGATAATGATCGCATCGCGCCCGCACATGCCGAGCGAATCATTCTTCTCGGACCGAAGTTTGTTATGATGCTTGACGACAAAATGTTATCGTTGTTGCTATGATCGCGCGATGCCGTTCGACCACGACACATTCGAAATCTGATCATGATCACTACATTTCCATCCTTGCTTGTGGACATTTCAAATCAACCCAAATCATGGATTACTTCATTCATAAATGGCTTTCCTTTGGTATTAATATTTTCAATACTGCTTAGTACCGCTAATCTATATTAGAGCTGTCCCGCCCCTAGATCCTCCCGGTAATTGAAGATCGCTTCGCTTTATTTATCGCTTCGCACTTGTTTATCCCGATCACCACACAAAACAGATTCACAATTAGGGGAACTGCGACCATAACGCCCATATGGGGGCAAGTTGCGCCACCCTTGTTTTAGGCAAACCACGTTATTTTCAGTACTTTTTTTAACTGCAATCGTTAAAATATAAATAAAAATGCTTCTTAACATTTGAGTTTAAATATTTTCACTTTAAAAAATTATACAAAAACTCCAAAAAAAAGATCTTTGTTACTTTTGATGTAATTTTGACCTGTCAAATGTTTGCACTTTTTTACATCATTTAATAGTTATTTATGAAACTAGTTTAAAAAGTTGTTTTCTTCAGCACGAAATACGAAGAGTGCTGAAAAAATCGAGTTTTGCTACGAGTTCCATACAAAATTGGATGCAATGATTTTTTTTCATTATACAACTCATTTGAGTTGCATAATGTTCATAATGCAACTCAAATGGGTTGCATCATGAACATTATGTAACTATTTTTCATAATGCAACGCATTTCAGTTATATTAAGAACCAGTTCGGAAAAATTGGCCATTTTAATACCGAAATTTGTTGTATAAAATAGAAATTATAATACTGAATTGCCTAAAAGATTTTTTTTTTCTCGCTATCCCCACAAACCGTTTTGCACAATCCCATTATTTATTTGTGTACCAGTCGGAAAAAGTATTGAATTCCACCCTTTTTTATAAGTGTCCAAACTTTTGAGCCACATGTGGGGTTAAACGCCCACCCCTATAGTTAATTACATTAAAATATCCATTTAGATCCAAATTCTGGCATAAATTATGTAGAGCACAAGTTGGAAACAAACAATAACACATTTTCACTATAAGTAAGTTCACTAATCACTAATGATAGGGCCCATATAGCCGAGGCGGTAAACGCACGGGTATTCAGCATGACCATGCTGAGGGTGACGGGTTCGATTCCCGGTCGGTCCAGGATTTTTTCATAAAGGAAATTTCCTTGACTTCCTTGGGCATAGAGTATCTTCGTGCCTGCCACACGATATACACATGCAAAATGGTCATTGGCAGAGGAAGCTCTCAGTTAATAACTGTGGAAGTGCTCATAGAACACTAAGCTGAGAAGCAGGCTTTGTCCCAGTGAGGACGTTACGCCAAGAAGAAGAAGTTCACTAATCACACACAGCCTTGCGTCATTTTGTCGTAATTATTGATAAAACAGCTCACTATATGCCGTTTAGATGGGATTGACCCATAATTACAGGTTATACATGGGCGGCGTTAAGTCAGAGGGGACCAAGTAACAAAATTGATGAAAATAAGATTTTTATGGCATTTGATCAAGAATTGCATTAGCTACATGGCACTTCAATCCGATTTGCTCAATGTTACAATTAACGAGAGATATAGTTCAATTTCATTTTGATTGATCTGTCAAAATTGTAAATAGTGTACAGTCAGAGTGGACCAAATGCTTGATGTCAATATAATTGCAAAAATATGTTCTGGTTTAAATCCAATAATCAAAAGAATTCATCATTAAAATGCAATGTGTTCCCGAACCGGATGACTCCTCCTCAACGCATTTTCAAATGATTATGTTAACACGAAAAAAAATCATTTCATTCAATCAACTATCATATTCTACAGATCACCGTGTTGAAACACATTGTGGCCTTTTGAGTGCAGACAGAGTGGACCATGTGCCTATGGGAAAACAAGCTTGAATTACCCATTTTTCGTAATCCTATCTATACCAAAACATGTTTGTTTATAAGCTGTTGAGCATCATATTGAAATGTACCATTGCTGATTTGTTGATGCATTAGTCTATTTAACCACTAATTTAGAATCTGTACTTGGCTCACTCTGACTGAACGAATATTTGAAAAACGCCAGGCTTCTGAATAAATCTGAACAAATTATTATTAACTGTGTAGCTAAAATATTCCAAAAACTGACCAATGGAAATACGTTCGAAAGCTGTTATCCGTTACAGATGCTAGTCAAGCGTTCGCAAATAGGTCATTTGTTGACCACCATTCATGTGATATTGAACTGTTGTACCTGGTCCACTCTGACTGATCATAAAAATTGAAAAAAAAAGTCATCTTCGGTGAAAAAACAAAAAAAAATCAAATTTCAAACTTTCGGTTTACATATACAACATTTCTGTTATTTGTCATCCTTCTTGTGCATTAATTTTCCATCAAATAGGTATGTAAGAACTTGAGAGCGAAATGTAGTTGGTTGCAGGTTTTTCAACAATCGTTCAGTCAGAGTGGACCAAGCAAAATCAATTACTTAGAAATTGTTCGATTTTAAGCTTTATTTTCGCGTTTTTCGGGTTTGGGCAAAGACCACGGTCCATACAAATTTATTTATTTTTTGCATGAACGAAAAACCACGGAATCTCCCAAAAAATGACTAAGTGGTTTATGGACAGCCCTTTGATCATTAATGGCGCCTGAGACACTGCCCACAGAATTTTGTACATTACCGTGTTAATGCAGGGCTCTGCCGTGACGGACCTTTTTTCTAGCGCTACTCGTGGGATGTAATATGAGTAAATACGAAAATAGACGGGCTTAGTGATCAAGTGGCTACCGCTTTTGATTCATATGCAGAAGGTCCTGGGTTCAATCCCTGACCCGTCCCTTTCTTCCTAATTTGTATCATTCTATCTACTTTCTCGTTCTCCCTCTTCTCTACATATACATCTCATGTATGTCCATATGTTCATAGCCATCGCTAGAACGCTTTCCGTTTCCCTTCTTTCCAACTTTCATAGCACAGTGTCAATCTATCAGATAACGCCTACGAGTTACGCAAGCAAGCGAAATGTGCCGCTTTAGCTTCATAGTAATCATCACACTAATCTATTACCTTACGCCTGGCATTCCCACACCAATGTGTGAACCAACATTCTTACATCCGCTTGAATTTGTGCAGACGCAGAGGTATATTCGGTCTGAAGTGGATACAAATGATTGCAATCACACTCCCTTCAACTTCTCCACATTATTGAGCACCAACCTGACGTAGTAGGCGCCATTGTCGCTTAAAGATAGAAGATCACCAACGCTCACACATCGAAGATGCCTGGAGAACAGAAGGAGATGCAGGGAGCCGCGCACGTACTGCCAGCGTTGGAGACTATATTTCCTTTCCGGCTAACTTTTCGGATGAGGTCATGGATGGCAACGGAGCAACCCGCGAAGTCAAAGGTTCTGGTGTCTACCAAGACGGAAGACTTCGCATTCGCGGGTGCCCCCCTTGGACCATAGTTGAGAGGGAAAAGAAAGAAGAAACCGCAGGAGGTGCAGAAGTGAGGTTAAGTAACGCAAAATTTTCAACTTTGGAAGCAAAAATAACATATTTCTGGGCAATACATTGCATGAAAGTTAGGAGATTCTGCAATAATTTCACTTTTCTTCCATTTGTAGCATTAGTAATTCAGTCTAGGGTTCGTAATTTACTGTTTTAGAAAAGCGCCACCTGCGCAATTTAGCTTTGCGTTTGATGGTCAATGAAGCGTGCTCGTACAGGTGAAATGGTCCTCGAGCTAAGATGCGACAAGGAATGCAAGTGTACCATCTACAAATGTCTGGTGAGGGTGTCGAAGTGAAGGCTTCCCAAGCTGCTCTCAAAGAAGAGGCGACTCTGAAGGTTAAAATCCTAGATGAGATTATCAACACGAAGGAGCTCATCTCAAAGTGCATAACAGTACAAGGTACAGGTTAAGCCGAGTAGGTTTCACCCACGGCGAAGCACCTCCGTAAATACCATGTCGTTGAAGTATGATGTCTTCCACCTACGAGGACCTGGCCTTGGCCTAACCGCCTTTTCTTCTGTCCGCTGCCTGCTGTTGTTGTAGTCGATACTGTAGCGAAAACCTAGGTGATCACTGTGTAGCCATCATCTACCCTCCCGTTCGAACTACTTGTTAGGCCAAGGCTACGAAAAGTAACGTCAAGAATCGACTCCGCTCCATTTCGACTAAAGGTACTTTTGGTAACGAGATTAGCCAGATCGACATCTAGCATAGCTAGTGCCTCTAGCAGGATCTGACCCCGCTGGTTCCCTATTCCACCGCCCAGACATTGAAGTCACCCGTTATTACCACCGGCCTTCGCCATGTCAGTACGGTCGTCATACAGTCCAGCATCTGCGAAAACTACTCGATCGACCACCGCTGGCGCATAACAGCTACAGAAGAAGACTTCATTTACTTTGGCGACCACGAAGCCCTCATAGCTCGCATTTTTCCAGATCTATCCGTGACCCATTTGCCGTTACCGGCGGGTACTCGGTATGGGTCCGCCATGATGGCGACATCCGTTCCCCAGTCAGAAACAACCTGACAAGGCAGTTGCTGGGCTACATCTCTGTGGTTAAGGTTCAACTGCGTTACCAGCACAGTGATTTGTCAGCTGCGGCTCTTCTGAAGGCCAGCCATCTTGATCCTCTCCCGTTAGATGCTTGCTGTTCGCGGATTTCCCGGAACAAATCAATCGCTTAGGAGGATTCGTGCAGGCGTGTGTTTTATGACCTTCACCTCCACATCGCCGACACAGCTTGCTCCTGTCAGGGTCTTTACAATCCCATGACTTGTACCCAGACACCTGAAGCAAGCATCCCGTGGCTCATGCAAGGTCAGATAGCGTACTGACCAGCCCACCTTCAGCTAGCTTATGTGAACTTTCAAGTTTCAAAATTACTTAAAAATGAAGGTGCTTTGAAGCAGAGAAGGCCAAAGAGTAACCTCAAGCAAGCTTCTTAGCTAATAAAGCACCCTCTTATTCGAACTTTTTGTTATTTGGGATTTTTTTCATCTAGTGTATCAAAAATCTCCAGTGCATCTAATACATCTTGAAACATGTATCAATAGACCTGTTTTGCAAAATCATGAAAATTGATATGTCACAAGCTAGGGTTTCCAATTAGCCAAGTGGTTAAGGCTATGGATCGTTCCCGTTCGATTCCCGTTCCGGTCGGGAAAATTTTTTCGACTCCCTGGGCATAGTATATCATTGTACTTGTCACACAATGTGCAAACTCATGCAATGGCAAACAAAGAAAAGCCCTTCAATTAATAACTAAGGAAGTTCTCTAAGAACACTAACTTGAAGAGAGGTAGGCCAAGTTCCAATGTGAACGTCGAGCCATAAAGAAGAAGAAGATGTATGTTATAAGCTAAGTTTGAGAACCGATCAAAAAAGACCGAGGTACGTTAGGCCGAACGTGTCATTAGATCGAATGGGTCATAACGGCCCCATAACCCACGTAGGCTTTTTGGGCAAGGGGGGGGGGGGGGTGATTGGTTCTGACCAAAGTCTACGCTCCATACAAACATCAAAATTTTTGTATGGACAAAAGTCTACGAGGCAGAGGGGAGAGTCTGAGATTGCTAAATTGTAGTCTACATACATGGTTTATGAACAGCCCCATAGGCCAAATGAGTTTAAAGCCAAGACTCGTGGTCTGCATAGACTTTTCAATACAGTTGCTAGACTAAGATACTAGCGATTTCTGAATTGAAGCTAGCACTCATAAAATAAAAATGCTTGCAGGGACTTGGCCAGACCAGGAGGTGGAGAAATGAATCGTAAGCGAAATTTGCATAATTTTCATTGCAAATGTTCTTGTTATGCTAAATATTTAATTGTCCCCAGGTCCGTATTAAGGATTGTGGGGACCCGGGGCCGGAGCGAATGTGAAGGCCCCTCGAAAGTACAAATGTGATGAGCAAAAAAGTTTTTCTTTGTTTTTGAACAATAAAGCTAATGTTTAGCAAGCATAAATCAGTAACAAATTTTGAAAACGACGTATAATCAATGGTGTAGCATTGATTATACGTCGTTTTCAAAATTTGTTACTGAAATGGTGTTTGTGGGGGCCCCTAAAATGTGGGAGGCCCGGGCCCCTGCCACTCCCGGCTCCCCTTAGATCCGGCCCTGACTGTCCCCCTGATGGATTTTACAGTTCGAACGAATTAGCTTATCGTAGACAACAGCATTTTTTTCTTGGTATTCAAATATAATTTATGTCATACCTCAAAGAGACGAACCAGCCAAGGGCTGAAAGTCTCTCTAATAAAGACAAATCAATCAATCAAATCATTCATACATCATACCTCAACATCAAATCAGCTGGATTAAATATGCACTGGTTCGTCAAAATACATTGTACTGTAGGTACTAGCTATAAAACGAAAAAGACTTCTTTACCCTTCCGAGCTAGCGGTGCCAGTACCTATCCAGCCCACACCTATTCTGCATGGTGACAGAAAATTCGTTAAAATATTCCATGAATATCAACGTTCCAATCCTACAGTGGAAGCGAAGAAAATCTCATTGGAATTGAAAGCGTATACCTACCTACATATCACCGTTCGTGGGTTACAACACTCGGAAAGCGACATGTTCGATTTGATTCGTTTCAAATCCCATTTTATCCCCCAGCTGCATACCTAGCAATCGCTATCAATTTTTACACGTATGCTCCACTGCAAAATGTAACCGGCTTTAAAGTAGTCAGCACTTTCCCTTGAAAACTGAAAACTTCATCGGTTGGTCGTTTCCTTTCTTCCGGCCCTTTTATTTTCACTTCATTCACTTGGTTCTGAACTCGATTAATCCAATCAACATAAATCATTCCACAGAAGAGTCTCTTTCTCTCTCTGATTCATTTCACAACTGTGGGGTATGAACAAAGCTGAGTAGCATTTCCCATGCGTGTATTTCCCCTAGCAAGCATCAGTGACAGCCAGCACCATGACGGGGTCGTCGTCAGTGTGATGCTGCCTCATTGACGAGTGGACTGTTGGCGGGGCAAGTCGCCATCACCGTGAGGTTCCGTATTATGCCAAGTGATTCTACTGCAGTTTGCTAAGATGGCTGGGAACGGATTGTTCCAGTGAGTTGCCCGGTATTCACATTGGCGATCCTGCCAGGAGTGCATCATAATCAATAACAAGTTAATCATAAAATAGGTAGAATCACTTGGCATAAAAACAGTGAGAGTAAACAAATCGTTTTGGTGTGTGAAGTGTGTGGTGGTGCTGCAAACACAGTGAAGTGGGTGTTGCAATTCTGCGGTTCCTGGCGAAAGCTAGAGCGCGGAAAGTTTTAGCGTTCTGTTTTAGCCTTGGTTCTAGCACAAACACATGAACAAAGGCGCGGTGACGTGGTTGATTTTTGTTGTCGACTGGTAGCACGCTGTGGATAGGTGGTCGGTCGATGATTGCATGCATGTTTCTTCATGTTCTTGCTCGGCATGGATGGTCGCGCTTTCGTTGATTCCTCGGATCGTACATACTCGTGTTGTCGCTCGGTTGAACGGTAAATGCAAACAGGTTGATGTGCATGATGGTAGAGGTGTTTGACTATTGTGAATGTTGCCGTAAAATACTCGCGGCGTTGGTTGGTTGGGTTGGTTTTTGCTCGGGTTTTTGGTTGGGCAAATTAATGGCGTGTCGAACCGCCGAAAATTTTTCTGCATAAGGAAAATGCAGGGACGTGTAATGAAAACCGTCCAAGGAAACGGCATTTTTGGATAACCGCCGAAAATTTTTCTGCATAAAGAAAATGCAGGGACGTGTAGTGAAAACCGTCCAAGGTAAAGGCGTTGTTGGATAACCGCCGAAAATTTTTCTGCATAAGGAAAATGCAGGGACGTGTAATGAAAACCGTCCAAGGAAACGGCATTTTTGGATAACCGCCGAAAATTATTCTGCATAAAGAAAATGCAGGGACGTGTAGTGAAAACCGTCCAAGGTAAAGGCGTTGTTGGATAACCGCCGATAATTTTTTCTGCATAAGGAAAATGCAGGGACGTGTAATGAAAACCGTCCAAGGAAACGGCATTTTTGGATAACCGCCGAAAATTTTTCTGCATAAAGAAAATGCAGGGACGTGTAGTGAAAACCGTCCAAGGTAAAGGCGTTGTTGGATAACCGCCGAAAATTTTTCTGCATAAGGAAAATGCAGGGACGTGTAATGAAAACCGTCCAAGGAAACGGCATTTTTGGATAACCGCCGAAAATTATTCTGCATAAAGAAAATGCAGGGACGTGTAGTGAAAACCGTCCAAGGTAAAGGCGTTGTTGGATAACCGCCGAAAATTTTTCTGCATAAGGAAAATACAGGGACGTGAAATGAAATCCGTCCGAGGAAATGGCGTTATTGAAAAACTGCCGAAAATTGTTTGCATTAGGAAAATGCAGCGATGTGTAAAGAAACCCGTCTAAGGAAATGGCGTTGCATGATAACTGCCGAAAGCTGTGCGTGAGGAAAATGCAGGGACGTGTAATGAAAACCGCCCATAAAAATTGCATATCGTTAAACAGTTTAAAATTCGAAGTACGCAATGAAAACATATCTACTGAAAATATGTTGTAGAACCTCTTTTGAACTCGTTTTGTAGAATCTATTTTCGTATAATGAAGGACATTTGTGTGTTATATATGGTCCATCTGTACCATCACATTGAAGCATTGAAAATGGAGTTGTATGATATACGGAATCTTTAGTCTGATAAATCTCAAATTGTTGGCTTCATGGCCGTGCGGTTAGCGGCGCCAGTCGTTTAGGTGTCTCGTAAGCCTTGGAGTGTGGGTTCGATTCCCGCTCCAGTCGGGGAAAACTTTTCGTCAAACGGAAAATTCTCCACTGGGCCACTGGGTGTAATATGTGTTGTCCGTTGTGAAATGTTTGTAATGTTCAGTCTGTAGAGGCCGCAAGGTCGAAGACGGTGTAACTGTCTTTTTATAAATCTCAAATTCGTTAATCTCTTGTTTTTTTTTTCTTTTTTGACAAATAATTCTTACAAAATATGTTCGTTTTCGTTGAATGCGTCGAATTTTCGCAATCGTGAATAACGATTGATTTGAGTGAGAGAAAAACAGGGCCGGCTACATAACGAGACGTGGGAAGTCCCATAGATGATTGGGTAGCATTGCAAGTTATTAATCAAATGATATAGGTTCGATATTAACAAAAGTGCGTTTACTAATCAAAAAAGTAAATGTGGCCATTCGTCTTAATTCTTGTATCTTGAAGTGTATCTTGTTGCATTGGTGCCATAAGGATGAAGAGAACGAAATTGAGGGTTTGAGCGTAAAAATAACAAGCCTGCTAGTCGAAAACTTTTTTTTTCTTTTCGGAGAAGAGGGAGAATGTGGGGTATGAACAAAGCTGAGTAGCATTTCCCATGCGTGTATTTCCCCTAGCAAGCATCAGTGACAGCCAGCACCATGACGGGGTCGTCGTCAGTGTGATGCTGCCTCATTGACGAGTGGACTGTTGGCGGGGCAAGTCGCCATCACCGTGAGGTTCCGTATTATGCCAAGTGATTCTACTGCAGTTTGCTAAGATGGCTGGGAACGGATTGTTCCAGTGAGTTGCCCGGTATTCACAACAACCTCATTGAAATGGGAATGCCCTGCTGCCATCACCAACCCAAGTGGACGGATTTGGTGAGATGATGAATGATGTTCACATCAGGACGAAAATGTGTCACTCAGTGGATGATGATGATGACGACGAGGACGCACACATATGGGGCAGAAAATCCTTGTTCAACGAAATGTGCTACTAGGACTACATTCGGACGACGAGAAACGATGTTCTTGAGATCATTTTTCAGGTGGGCCTTCTATTGAAATGTCAAGAAAAGCTTGTAGCTGGATTGAAAGGGGAAAGGTGATAAGTGTTTAATAGAAAAACAGCTGCAAATCTATGTTTCTACCAATTTCCACATATTCGTTTAAAATCGTTTCAAAAGATGTTCTACAGACAAGAACTAGATGAATTCCTATGAGATAGACTCCTATTAAGCGAACTACTACTAGACCAGGAGTCAGCATTAGAGAAGGCTAAGGGAATTGCTAAATGATTTTGGCTACTCGAGGATATGTGGACAATAGTCTCTGATGTTAAGAGGTTACGCAGTACTTGATTAGGCAAAAATCAAGGGAAAATCAACAATTTAGAAATGAGGTTCATCTTATTGTTTGGAAACTTGGGTGTAAAATGCACTTATTGTCAAGCCACCTTGTAGATGATGAGTTGTGTTATTTGAAGCATCTTCTTCTTCTTTATGGCTCTACGTCCCCACTGGGACTGGACCTGCCTCGCTTTAACTTAGTGTTTCTTGAGCACTTTCACAGTGATTAATTGAAGGGCTTTCTTTGCCTGCCATTGCATGAATTTGTGTGTTGTGAGGCAAGTTCAATGATACACCATGCCCATGGAGTCGAGAAAACTTTCCCGACCGAAGCGGGAATTGAACCCGCCGTCTCCGGATTGGCGATCCATAAGGCAATCTAACGTTCATCACCCTTCTCTCTCAAACAGACACATAAGATAGCAATTTTTTGTTTAATATTTTCATACGGAAACGTTTCCGTATGAAAACAAACCTATCCTCTTCGGGAGCAAAACAGAGAAAGGTGATCAAACGTCATATTGCCTTATAGCCTTAACCACTAGGCTAGCTGGAGACCCCTCGAAGCTCTGTTGCAAATTTTAGGTCCTTGATCTACACAAACAACTTTACTGGGGATATGTACATCTTAAGTTATCTAGATTCTGAGTTATGAAATTTCAAAACCTTCCGCCAAATATTACTTTTGACACAATTCAACTTTGCCAATGACTCAAGGTAACACAGAAGCCGTGAGTCCACTGGCACTCTCGAGGAACGTACGGGACAGCACGAATATCCACGAAAGACTGCAGTCTACGGAAGAGATAGGAAGGAGTAGAAACGTCCGCCCTCTGGCCCAGGAAGAAAAGCGGAACCATGTGGTCGAAAAAAAGAAAGACAGCGAAGGTTTTGCACTGTGCGGGTCCTCAAAGAAGCAGTGAAGAAAACAAGCTGGAGTGATCCGTCTTGAAGTGGGAAGCATCGTCTGGTGTTGAACTTGCCAATCCTGAAAACAGAGGTTTAACCTTTGCTGGTAGTAACACGGCCCTCGCTCAGGTACATTTCTTTTCATGTTATTGCAAACAGCGAGCACTGGCGCAGTTCTTTGGTGGCCGCTACTAGAAGTCATGCAAAACCTCCGCATATCGTTCCGATCCATGTTTCCTACGCTTCAGTCATCACAATCTCTTCACGCTACTTTCTTTCTATTGTGATCGATTCGTTTCTCTTTAGCTCTTTCCACTCTGTACCGCTTTCTATTGAATCGGATATCGGCCGCTACCATTCGACACCTTGCAGCATTCTTCTCGCTCGTCGCTCTCATATGTAGACGCTGATGAGGGAGTAGCTGCAGATTTTGGCTCTCATTTTCAACACACATATTCCTATCCCAAGTTCTTCCCTGTCGTCACTGCTGCTATGGATGTGGTACTTAACCTTTCAGGACGCGCGCCATCAAGCAGGTGAAACTGCACTGTGCTCGCGTTGTATACGACAAGCGAGGTGTTAACGCGGATACAATCCGGGATAGGAATGAGAACACGGAGATATGAGTTCCACTTAGCTAAATTTTGTACGCAAGTATTGTGTGCAAGCTAAGGCGTAAATACAATGGTAATGGAAATGCTTTGAAGTGTCAGATAATAAGAACAATAGCAAAAAAGAATGCAAATAATAATCGGATTGTTTTGATAATCGGGAAAGGTCCAATGAGGTGAGATAAAAATAACCTAGGTGGCTTCATAACGGCCTCGACACGAGGTTTTTTTGGTTGTTTTGTACTTTTTACAACGGCGTTCATCCTGAAGGGTTAAACAAAGTGTTGGCGTTGAGATCTCGCGAACCTTTACAATTTATATTCTCCCGTTTGAAGCTAGTGTATTTCCTAAATAGCTATCACAATCTTTGGAAGGGCGACTTGATAACCTTATTCCTATAAATTTTAATGCGCTCAACTTCCAGTAAAAAATATGGAATTTATGTCAGCTTAAACACACAAAGTTACGAAAAATCAACTCTTGTTGCTGTTCAGGCCACTTTCTCCGTATTATATGTTTGCACGAATTGAGTAGGTAACGGCTCCAAGTAAGTGCAGTAGTCGCATGTTGTTTGTCCTGATCCTGATACCTTCTCAATCACGATTACATTGCTCCCATAGCTTGACCCCGAATCAAGCGATACAGTAACACCGTACCAGTGGGAAAACAGTGATAGACATTCGTTTAGCCGAGACCAAAAAAAAGTGTCAGGAAACCCACACAAAAGATTTTATGATAAAACTTTTTTATCGTAGTGATAGTATATCTAGTACTGTTTTATAAAAATGTGATACATCACACTTACATATACACTGAAACAAAAACGAGGGTAAAAACCCTTCAAATGTTATTTTTTGCCTAGACATTCGTTTAGTCGAGGTAAATGAAAAAATGGTTTTCAATAGTTTTTTTTGCAATTTCGTGAGTATATTTCAAGAATATACTCCAAGGCATTTAGTTTATGACGTGTTAGCAAGATAATTGACCTTAAAAGTTTATTTATTTGTGAAATTCAGAGAAATATTATAAAAAATGTCTTGATAAGGAGAAGCGACGATAAACAAATTTATTTAAGAAAAAATATTTCTGTAAACACTCAAACGTAAACTAGATTAGCAGTTTTGAAAATATGGCACAGAATTATTGTTAGAAATGTTCAAATTATTGCATAAAATGACATGAAAAAATTAGGTATACTAGGTTTTGGTTGTTTAAACTTTAAAATGGGATTGATAAAAGCTAAAATAAATAGTTCTGCGTTAAAATAAAGACGTGCCCTAATGCCTGTGGAGTATACCTGTTTGATACTAGCTTTACTAAATGAGTTAGAAGACTGCTAAGTGAAAGAACTGAAAGTAGTGTCAAAATTTTTGTTCCCTGTTTATTTAAAAGCAGATGCTCATACAAAAATGCAAGATATGGTCAAACAATTGGCTTATTTCATTCAGTCTGAAGAAATATATTATAAATGAGTCTTAGTTGTGAACCACATTCATTTTTAACATGATTTATTTGAAAAGAATGTCTAAATTATGAAACAAGCAGTTCATGCTAGAAATTTGAATACTTTCAGTGCCATTTCTCGAAATATGAACCGTCCAATGTATGTTATTTCAACCAGAATACAGTCTGGAAGATATTGGGAGCTATTAGAAGACATAATAGTAGTAAACGCTGTGATTTATGCAAGTGAAACCATAATATTACATCGAAACAATACTCAAATGCGTGATTTTTTTATGGTTTGCGTTATTTTTTTCTGTTAAAAACATTGTTTTTTTGTAAATTTTCATCCTGCTTTGGTCATGAAACTTTCATTGCATTCGTTTAAAACACTTCCGATAAAAATAACTACATCAAATCTCAATTTGCAAACATTTACCTTATTATGACATATTTATATGAGATGCATGGAAAATTTATATGGCAACACTTCCAAAAACGACCTAATTCATGATTTACAAGTCTATCTATAATGCAGGTCACCATACAAAATGACTTTGTTGGATATTTTTCGAAATTTCTTAGTTTTTTATTATGGAACTCTAAAAAATGTTCAATTCGGCTAAAAGAATGTCTAGGCAAAAAATAACATTTGAAGAGTTTTTACCCTCGTTTTTGTTTCAGTGTATATGTAAGTATGATGTGTCACATTTTTATAAAACAGTACTAGATATACTTTTACTACGATAAAAAAGTTTTATCATAAAATCTTTTGTATGAGTTTCCTGACACTTTTTTGAAATTTTTTTAGCCTCGGCTAAACGAATGTCTATCACTGTATAATTAATTGAAAATCGTCATGCGCATCGATTCGTTTTTTTTTCTTTTTTCCTTACAACGTAATTATTTCTGTTTAATTTCCCTCACTTGAAACAACTACATATCTATTTACCAGTTGGGATTAATTTCTGATGGATTGTGTGGTTGCAGCAATAAGGGCGTAGCGTTCGATTCCCGAATGTGGGGAAATATGGGAATGTGTTTATGGGTATTTGCGGTCAGGTGTTTTCCATTAATTCACAAACAATGCGACATCGGTTTGAGATTTCAAATGGTAATGTAGAACGAGAAACATAGAGTTAGACTATTTCACATGTAAAAATAAAAATATTCATCAGTGCCCAGTAACAATTACTTTGCTGAAGTAACCAAAACTTACGGTTTTATACTATTTTTTCACAAGCATCGATCAAAGATTTTAAAGTATACTTGAATCTTTCCGTTAAACCAGAATTTAAGATTAAATAAAACTCTCCTTTTTTCGGAGGTTTTGGCTTTCTCAGACTAGGAATTCCTTGAAAAAGGGCCGAAATGTCGGGCAATGCCAATTAAATCGTTTGGATTCACTAGACTAGAAATGATTCTATAACATTTACCCGAAAATCATTTACCCGTATGTAACATATTCCCGAATGCCAAATACCCGAATGCGACATTTACCCGTATAGTTTATTACTATACACAAATTATGATTTTGTGAATAGAGTTCATTTATTTTGTTCAATTCCAAAAAGTACATGTATTATTTTGTATTGTGGATCAGAAAAGCATTTTGAATATAAAGCTCCTCAAGAACCCATTTTATCAAATTTACTCTGAAATGATCCGTGATAGGAATTCACAGGGCATATGCTTGAATAAAACTTATCACTGCAGCTTACATTTGTCGTGTTAACGCTGATAGCATTCACTCTAGATATTTACCCTTCTTTGATTCATAAGCTGTTCTTTATGATTTATCTTTTAAACAGTTTATAATTTAAGGAAGGGGAAATCTGTGTTTGTAGACCAAATGGTCATTAGTTCAAAATGATTAGAAAACAGCCCTCGGAAAATTAACATATCATTAGAAAAAAAAATATTTGACCGAGAAGTTAACAGATTGTTCGCCAAACAGAACATCCTATTATTAAAAGAAGGAAAAAATCTTAGATGTAGACTTGGAATCCATCACTCAATCATGTAAGAATGTCATTTAAAAGAACATCATATACTCGAAAGAAGGACAAAACTCATATTCATCCTAACTTACAATGCTGAATAACAGTTTATTCAACCAAAATTTCAAAATTAAGCTTATGAATGGCTTATTTGTCTATTGTACAGCAGCAATATTTGTTGGGCAGTTCGAACGCCAACTAAATAAATATGCAGCAGTGCAACTCGAAAGAACAGCCTTTGAAGAGAAGAAGGGTCACCAAACAACTCAATGACACTATTTCTATAAAAGAAACTCTACCCCATTAGCCCGAATGCCATCATAACCTCGAATAGGACATTATCCCAAAAGCCATTACCCCGATAGATGAGTATATTTGATCCTTAAAGGATATATGTAGAAAGATGGATTCACGGGCTTCCTTTTAATCATTATCTCATTTTTTCGCACTTTCAATAAAATTATACAATAAGGAGAGAATTTTAACTTAAATGTGCTTCAGCTCAGGGCAGTTCTTCATAATAGGGCCAAAGTGATAGACTCAATCAAAATAATGTATGTCGAGTAAATCACAGCAGTATACTAACATAGCAATCACTGTCATTAGGCTTAATGAATGATAGATCGATCGATTATCAGGCCTCGAAAGAACATTCTATTGTTAAAAAAGGGAAAAATCTGATAAAGTTGCTAAATTGGTCACCAGTCGATTGTATAAATCCTAACAAAGAAGGGCAAATCTCCCACGGAGTTAGTAGTACTTGGGGGGTTTTCGGCCTTGCAGTCTCCGGTGCAATCAAAACGATATATATTTTCGATGCCCGACGTTTCGATGGACTATGCCATCTTTCTCAAGGGTTCTATTTAAACAAATTGGACGTAGTACATATTAAAGACAAACAGAAAAACTACAAAGGTGAACAAAACTTACAGAAATATCGTTCTTCGTCTGGTGGTATGAATTGCACATGAATTTTAGTCAAATTTTGGACGGACTTCATCAATTTCCTACAATTTTACAAACAAAATTTGACTAAAATTCATGTGCAATTCATACCACCAGACGAAGAACGATATTTCTGTAAGTTTTGTTCACCTTTGTAGTTTTTCTGTTTGTCTTTAATATGTACTACGTCCAATTTGTTTAAATAGAACCCTTGAGAAAGATGACATAGTCCATCGAAACGTCGGGCATCGAAAATATATATCGTTTTGATTGCACCGGAGACTGCAAGGCCGAAAACCCCCCAAGTACAAAATTACCAGTCGATAGCATCCACAAGGAGTTAGTAGTTCGTCTGCAAACAAACTATATAACATTCCAACTCGAAAAAGTAGCCTCTTATGAAAAGAAGGAACATTTCAGATTGAAATACTTATGGTTTTCATAGCAATTACTTAAATTTCGGAAGTACATTCGAAAGCTATAAAGAACAGCTAAAAAGGGAAAATTTAATATTTAAATATGATTTGAGATTAGCGGCAACAGCAAATGATCAAGCAAATTTTAAAAGAACACATTAGTTTAAGAAAAGGCCAGTTCGATAAGCATACTGAGCTCTCCAGGATCTATATTTAAATAGACACGTACATTGTCTTCGGCATTGAATATCAGGCAAATTGTTTGAATCTGAAACCTCTCCCTTCGTGATAGTTTTCTTAAATGTATTGTATTTGCTTCTTACGTTTCCGCAAACCTGTCATGTTAATGGAACACAACATTGTTACAAATTACCCCAAGGATTACTCTTTTCTAACTGATTAGGCTTCATCAACTTTCAAAAAGTTATCCACAGTGAGCATTTTTTGGCGATCTCCAGATTGATTCGGATTGGCTTCGGGCTGATTGGGTGGAGCCGTAAAAAACAGAATATCAAAAAAAAAACCTCTGATTAAAATAGCATTGTGACCGCCAGTTAGTCCTGTTCCATAGTGCTTGATGATCACTCAGTCTGATGATTATTAGGTCTAACCAAAGCCTGCTGAATGATACCGGGCCATAAAACATTTATTATTGACAAATCATTGAGGATCAAGTACACTATTTTTTAATATTTCGGGTAAGTGTCGCTTTCGGGTAAATGTCGTATTCGGGTAAATGTTGCATTCGGGTAAATGTCGCATTCGGGTATTTGTCGCATTCGGGTAAATGACGTTCGGGTAAATGTCATTCGGGTAAATGTATTTCGGGTAAATGTTATAGAACCCTAGAAATATGTATGTTGCTTATCCTTTGACAGATACGCGTATTTCGACTACCACTTGTAATCTTCCTCTGTAGTGGATGACTGACACTGAGGAAGATTACAAGTGGTAGTCGAAATACGCGTATCTGTCAAAGGATAAGCAAGATAGGGCGGAATTTAAAGGTACGAAACTGATTACACTCATTCGAATAGTCTATTCGGTTGTAATCGAGCCTCTTTTTGTGTTTTTTTTTTTTAATAACAGAGCAGAATTGGGTTTCATACAGTTAGAGTTAGAGATCACGGTATCCAGAAACCACTTTCTTTATTTCATTCAAAATTGGTTTCTGTAAAACTGATAAACATTTTCCACCAGGGAAATATTCAGCAGATACCTTGATACATTCATCTAACTTTGTATGGAAAACGATTTTGAATATTTTACGTTGTTTAAAAAAATGAAAAGCCAAAAAAGGAGGAAATGCATCCAGTTTCGGCTTTCAGAACAGTAAGACGTTGGGGATAACCGAGATCATATTTCTCAGCTTAGGTGTTCCATGAGCACTTCCAAAGTTAGTGAGAGTGTCCTTCGGCAACTGACCATTTTCAATTCGTATATGGATTGGCCTGCCCGTAGTATGTCAAGAAAATTCTCATTAAGAAAAATTCCCACTTCTCCTACATGTTCTAAATAAATACCAACAAAGTAATATTAGATTTCTCTTGTAATTCGTATAGGTAGAAATCGACATGAATGAAGTGAATCTCATACAAAACAGTCACTATTACTCCTGAAAGTGATGAAAATGCTTGAAAATTCGGACAAGACAAATAGCCAGTCAACGGAATTGACCAGCTTCTACGAAGTACGAAGAATTCATGCATACCTCGAACTAACTCACAAGGGTTACCGAACGTTGCGGCGGCTTGTTTTCCCAGGTTTCAACCTAACCAATATGCTGCAATGTCATGAATGAAGAATGTGTGGTGGGAGGCGAACTGTTAGTTGGAGTGATGATGGCAGAATGCGGAAAAGCTGTTTCATTTTCTTCCATCTATGGAAACAGGAAAAAATAACTTCACTGGACACTAAGCTGCTAGCTATCGCGTAGTAGATACTACGCAAGTAGTGAAAACGAACCAAAGTTCAATCCTATATGGATACGTGCCAACATCAAAGGCCACACATCGCACCGTCGTCGTCGGACTGGATGAGAGTGATCATTTATCATCTTCAGTTGGCAGTCTATTTTTTCTGATTACGTTTTTTTTTTCTTCTCAGACAGCGTCCAGTTCAATTGGTTGGCGCTTACAGAAGGAATATTCCACTCTTATTTCCTTCATTCAGTTTCGACTAGAAGTATGAACGGGGGTGGAAGCTCAGGTAAAATATTATCTCCTGGGCGCCCATTAAAAACACCACCCCCGGCGAAGACTGGCGCTCGAGCCTAGCTATTTAGCACTGTAGTTGGAGGAAATGCCAATGCAGAACCCGTAGCTTCCGGGAAGGTAAGCCCAGCTCCCTGGGTTAGTGGGTTGGTGTCAGGCCCTGCGAGCCAGCCGTAAAAAAGACTAGCACCGGAAAATCAACAAGAGAAGAATGCGAACCGATACCAATGGCGACGACCACAGCGACGAAAAGGGACTTGCGATTGGAAGCTCGGTACGTGGAACTGCAGATCTCTCAACTTCATCGGGAGCACCCGCATACTCGCCGATATACTGAAGGACCGCGGGTTCGGAATCGTAGCGCTGCAGGAGGTGTGTTGGACAGGATCTATGGTGCGAACGTTTAGAGGTAATCATACCATCTACCAGAGTTGCGGCAACACACGTGAGCTGGGAACAGCTTTTATAGTGATGGGCGACATGCAGAGGCGCGTGATCGGTTGGTGGCCGATCGACGAAAGAATGTGCAGGTTGAGAATCAAGGGCCGATTCTTCAACATTAGCATAATAAACGTGCACAGCCCTCACTCCGGAAGCACTGATGATGACAAAGACGCATTTTACGCGCAGCTCGAACGCGAGTACGACCGCTGCCCAAACCACGACGTCAAGATCATCATAGGGGATCTAAACGCTCAGGTAGGCCAGGAGGAGGAATTCAGACCGACGATTGGAAAGTTCAGCGCCCACCAGCTGACGAACGAAAATGGCCTACGCCTCATCGATTTCGCCGCCTCCAAGAACATGGCCATTCGTAGCACCTTCTTCCAGCACAGCCTCCCGTATCGTTACACCTGGAGATCACCACAACAAACGGAATCGCAAATCGACCACGTTCTGATTGATGGACGGCACTTCTCCGACATTATCGACGTCAGGACCTATCGTGGCGCTAATATCGACTCCGATCACTACCTGGTGATGGTTAAACTGCGCCCAAAACTCTCCGTTATTAACAACGTACATTACCGGCGGCCGCCCCGGTACGATCTAGAGCGACTGAAGCAACCGGATGTCGCCACCGCATACGCGCAGAATCTTGAGGCAGCGTTGCCGGACGAGGGTGTGCTCGATGTGGCCCCTCTA
Organism: Aedes albopictus; assembly: GCF_035046485.1. Lineage (NCBI taxonomy): Eukaryota > Metazoa > Arthropoda > Insecta > Diptera > Culicidae > Aedes > Aedes albopictus. The sequence goes on from NC_085137.1 coordinate 186,739,375, forward strand.
GAGGACTGCTGGAGTACAGTGAAAGCAGCCATCAACAACGCAGCCGAGAGCACAATCGGGTACGTAGAACGGAGTCGACGAAACGATTGGTTCGACGAGGAGTGCAGAGCGGTTCTGGAGGAGAAGGATGCAGCGCGGGCGGTAATGCTGCAGCATGGAACCCGACAGAATGTGGAGCGATACAGACAGAAGCGGAAGCAGCAGACCCGTCTCTTCCGGGAGAAAAAGCGCCGCCTGGAAGAAGCGGAGTGCGAGGAAATGGAACTGCTGTGCCGCTCACAGGAAACACGCAAGTTCTACCAGAAGCTCAACGCATCCCGCAAAGGCTACGTGCCGCAAGCCGAAATATGCAGGGATAAGGAAGGGAGCCTCCTGACGGACAAACGTGAGGTGATCGAAAGGTGGAAGCAGCACTTCGACGAGCACCTGAATGGCGAAGAGAATGTAGGCACGGAGGACCAAGGCAGCGGAGGAAATGACTATGTTGGTGCAGCAGAGGACGGGAACGAACCAACTCCCACGCTGAGGGAAGTTAAGGATGCCATCCACCAGCTCAAAAACAACAAAGCGGCTGGTAAGGACAGTATAGCAGCAGAACTCATCAAGATGGGCCCGGAAAAGTTGGCCACCTGTCTGCACCAGTTAGTAGTCAAGATCTGGGAAACCGAACAGCTACCGGAGGAGTGGAAGGAAGGGATAATCTGTCCCATCCACAAGAAAGGCGACAAGTTAATGTGTGAGAACTTTCGAGCGATCACCGTTTTGAATGCCGCCTACAAAGTGCTATCCCAGATCATCTTCCGTCGTCTTTCACCTAAAGTAAATGAGTTTGTGGGAAGTTACCAAGCCGGTTTCATCGACGGCCGGTCGACAACGGACCAGATCTTCACCGTACGGCAAATCCTCCAGAAATGCCGTGAATACCAGGTCCCAACGCACCACCTGTTCATCGACTTCAAAGCGGCATACGACAGTATCGACCGCACAGAGCTATGGAAAATTATGGACGAGAACAGCTTTCCCGGGAAGCTGACTAGACTGATAAGAGCAACGATGGACGGTGTGCAGAACAGCGTAAGGATTTCGGGTGAGCTATCCAGTTCATTTGAATCTCGACGGTGACTACGACAAGGTGATGGACTTTCCTGCCTACTATTCAACATCGCCCTGGAAGGTGTTATGCGACGAGCCGGGCTCAACAGCCGGGGTACGATCTTCACGAAATCCAGCCAATTTGTCTGTTTTGCGGATGACATGGATATTATTGCCAGAACATTTGGAACGGTGGCAGAACTGTACACCCGCCTGAAACGTGAAGCAGCAAAGGTCGGACTGGTGGTGAATGCGGCTAAGACAAAGTACATGCTGGTAGGTGGGACTGAGCGAGACAGGACAAGCCTTGGCAGCAATGTTACGATAGACGGGGATACTTTCGAGGTGGTAGAAGAATTCGTCTACCTCGGTTCCTTGCTAACGGCTGACAATAACGTGAGCCGTGAAATACGAAGGCGCATCATCAGTGGAAGTCGTGCCTACTATGGGCTCCAGAAGAAACTGCGTTCAAAAAAGATTCACCCCCGCACCAAATGTACCATGTACAAGACGTTAATAAGACCGGTGGTTCTCTACGGACACGAGACATGGACGATGCTCGAGGAGGACCTGCAAGCACTCGGAGTTTTCGAGCGACGGGTGCTAAGGACGATTTTCGGCGGTGTGCAGGAGAACGGTGTGTGGCGGAGAAGAATGAACCACGAGCTCGCTGCACTTTACGGCGAACCCAGCATCCAGAAGGTGGCCAAAGCCGGAAGGATACGGTGGGCAGGGCATGTTGCAAGAATGCCGGACAACAACCCTGCAAAGCTGGTGTTTGCAACTGATCCGGTTGGCACAAGAAGGCGTGGAGCGCAGAGAGCACGATGGGCGGACCAGGTGGAGCGTGATCTGGCGAGTGTTGGGCGTGACCGAGGATGGAGAGCTGCAGCTGCAAATCGAGTATTATGGCGGCAAATTGTTGATTCAGTATTATCATGAATTTGATGTGAACTAAATAAATGAATAGAAGTATGAACGGAGAAATTGATATGCATTGAAAGGTTTTCCATGCGGAAGATGATTCTCGTGTACCGGAATGCATGCAGATTGGTTTTTGAATGGAAATGAGGAAAATGGGAAAATGAAATTAGGAAAACTGATGGTGAACCTATATGTGGCTTAGTAGTAGTAGATGGTATATGTTCTGATAACGCTGAAAGAAAACAAATCCTCCTTTCATTCTTCTTCTTCTTCTTCTTCTTCTTCTTCTTCTTCTTCTTCTTCTTCTTCTTCTTCTTCTTCTTCTGATGCTTCTTGTCCTTCTTCTTTGTCTTCTTCTACTTCTTCTTGGTGTGATATCCCAATTATAATTAGACGTACTTCTCATCATATTGATTTCTGTGCACTAGAAGTGCATTCCAGAAAAGTAAAGCGAATTTCCGTTATGAAAAGATTCTGGGCCGAGCGGGCACCAAATCCTCAACATGGTTATTTGGGCACTATATTTGTTTCTGCACAGTATTATCATGAATTTGATGTTGCACAGAATAAATGAAATTTGTTTCTGCTCAGTAATAAGCTAAAACACACACATATTTTAAAATTGAATAGGTAATTAAAGCTGAAAACGAATATTTGATTAGTTTAGTAATTGTTGTATGGAACTAATTCGACTTTCTTCCTGATCTTAATAGATAGTTTCAATATAATGCACCCATATCGCATAGACAATATTTTATCATCATAAATTTCGAAACTATTCGACCATGTTCCTAAATCCCGCGCCACCACACCGTTTAAAGTCGAAATGCAGTGATGAAATGCACATCGTACAATAAATTGAGCTCATTTGTCCGGAACCACATTGCCTGGTTTGCAGCAAGCAGAAAGTTTGAAAGTAATTTCTTCAATAATTTTGATTTATACGTTTATCAACAACTTCTCAGCCCGGGTTCGGTCACACTCAGCACTTGAGAACGGATTTATTTCTCAAGCAGCAGCTTAAGTCCCCCCTTTCGGAGGAAAATAGATGCTTGTAACAACCAACGCCCCACCCCCTCCCGTCGGACCAACCATCCGTTTGTTCGTCTACAACAATCGGAACCCAAAAAAACGGGAGTGTGTTCACTGCGCGTTCATAATTTTGCCACACTTCTTCCACTAACTGTCACATTCTCTTCCATTGAGCTGAGACCATAAGAACATGCCGCCGAATTTGCCCCGTCGTCATCGTCGTCGTTTTCGTCGTCTTCGGTGTGTGACGTAATCTTAAAAACCACTCAATCGTCACACATATGAGCCCACCGAACGGGGAGTGGGGTAGAATGCGCCCTCTAGAAATAAAGGGTCCCACATAATATATATTGTAACAGCTTTGTAACCAAGTGTCAGTAGTACTGGTAAAAATTCAAATTCATATATTTGAATTTTGAGATTTTTCACGCGTTATTATAGTGAAGATCAATAAGTGTGCCCGGCCATTTGGCCGAACGCCATCAAAATAATTCAGAGGAAGTTTTTGACATTCTAACTAGGGTGACGAAGGGTATTTTTGGCAGGTTTGTTCTCTTCGTCATGGGGGGTTTTTGTGGGCAGAATTGCCTGAAATTTGATCTCATCGGCATCGATCGTAGGGCAGTGGAGGAAGCTTATGCTCCTCTGAAGAGAGAGACAGCGAGGATAGGCTTGACGATTAACTCTACCGAGACGAAGTACATGATAGCGGGTAGAGACAGAAGCAGGCCTAGTGGTGTTAGTGCTGAGGTAGTGATTGATGGGGAAGTGTTTGAAGTTGTTGAAGAATTTGTTTATCTTGGAACACTTGTGACATGTGACAATGACGTTTCCCGTGAAGTGAAAAGGCGTATTGCAGCTGCGAATAGGGCCTTTTACGGATTGCGTAGCCAGCTTAGGTCCCGTAACTTGCAAACGCAAACAAAATTCGCTCTGTATAATACGCTGATTCTTCCGGTTGCCCTCTACGGTCACGAAGCGTAGACGTTAAAGGAGGTAGACCGATAAGCTTTTGGAGTTTTTGAGCGCAAAGTGCTGCGGACAATTCTCGGTGGAAAACAAGAAAATGGAGTGTGGCGCAGACGCATGAATCACGAGTTGTACCAAGTGTACGAAGATGCGAATATTGTGAAACGTATAAAATACGGCAGACTTCAGTGGGCTGGACACGTAGTGCGAATGTCGGAAGAAAGAATAGCGAAAACAATATTCAGCAGAGAACCCGGTAGAGGTAGGCGACTTCGTGGGCGGCCGCGAACTCGCTGGCTGCACGCGGTTGAAGAAGATCTACGATCCCTACACGTTCGGGGAAACTGGAGGAACATCGCCCAAGACCGACGCAGATGGAGCTCTACTATACGCTCGGCATTGGAGTAAAGTTACTTTGTAGCCAACAAGGTATCAAGGTATCTAGGTATTGCGATGTCTTATAACCCTTTCAGGACGGAGCACAAAATAGTGAAATCTCTATAGAAATGGCCCAACTTCGGTTCACTAAAACTTTAAGATTTTCTAACGAAACAATACTTTTTCTATCTCATTTACAAGTACTACTCTTTATATTTTGATTTCAAGCTTTGACTTCCTAGATAAATCAGAAATAAGAAATATGCGACAATTAGAACTTTTTCATGTTTTACGGGTTCGCCTCACTTTTTGCTTAACTTATTGTGGTATATCTCACATGCAACACATACAAAAGATTGCAAACAGTTTTCATTTATGTAAAACTAAACTGATGAAAAAATTGCAAAAATGTTATTTTTCAATAGCACAATTATGCTGGTTCGTCACGAAAGGGATAAGCAAATTTTCTTCAAATTTTCGACAATGTTACGAATATTTATTCTATTTTTTTTTTTTTTGCAGAAATGTCAACATGCTGCATTCATATTGACAGCGTAAATGTAATCTTATTTGAAATAGTTCATGTGTTTTAAACTTTCTTGCTTATTTCGAGACCGGTTTACATTTTTTTTAAGAGTACAGCTTTTAGGTTTCTCTTCACAATCGAGCTCTACAGTCTTTGATAGTATGGAATTTACTATAGTTATTTATGTGACGAGTTGCATAAAGCGGATTTTTTCAACACGAGTCGTACAACGAGGCTGGCAGAGTTGGATAAATGCGAAGAGTGCTGAAACACTCGAGTTTTGCAACGAATAACAAACAAAATTTTATGCAATGATTTTTTTCATTATACTTATTTGAGTTCATAATGTTCATAATGCAACTCAAATGAGCTGCATAATGAACATTATGTTACTATTCTTCATTATGCAACTCATTTCAGTTGCATAAAAAACCAATTCGGAAAAAATATCATTATGAAAATGAAATGGCCCGGGGCACTTAAGATTATTTGGGTCATCGTAATCGTATGATCATATGAAACCGCGAAATATCGTCAGAAGTAGGTATATGGCCTCTCAGCGGTTTACAAGGTGACAAAAATGACAATTTTTATCAATTCCCACCGAATTTACGCGCAATATCTAAAAAAAAATATGTTGTAACATGCATAAAACTTCACATTTCTATGAAGAAAAATAATAAGCTGGAGTTGCGGCACGCGATTCTACCGATCCCGTTAAGGCTCAAGCATTCGTCATCATTTTTCGGAAAATAAAAAGCAGTTTTCTCGCTGTAAATCGAAACATCGACCATGTAAACATATTCACTGCATTCTATTCCTCATGTGGAGTACAGTGAATATATTTTCATAGCAAAGACTTTTGTTTTGAACGAAAAAACTGCTTTCGAATGTTTGATGATGACGATGATTTCAATGACGAATTGTTCAACGTTAATGCACGATAACTGCTTTGCTGGCAAACCGACCACCAATTACAGTTACAGGGTGTGGTATGAAAAAAATGCGAAATTTTCAAGGAACTGCCACAGGCTAAATTTTGAGAATATATGACCACAAGCAGCACACATGTCATATAAGAGTTGCGGCAGTGCAAGTTTTGGTTGTATAAAAATTATAGCGACGTTATTCTAAAACAATGTAAGAATAATGTCAAATAGACTTCTATACAACCAAAACTTGCGCTGCCGTAACTCATATATGACGCGTGTGTTGCTTGGGACTATTTTAGTCAATATCCATATTCTAGCATAAGCATTAGCATTAGTTCTAGATCGCTGTTTGAAGGCTGCCTCCTTCCCGTCCGAACGAAAGCACAAAGATTTGGCACTAATCTCTGACTATTAGACAAGATTGACGCAATCCTCCAATGGTCGAGAACTTTCCTGACCACGTTCTTGCAACTGCTGAGGTAATGGGAAAGGTTGGTTAGTTAGTAAATATCTGTATTCTAACAATATAGAAAAATGATTTAATTTTGTAATAATGTAAGCCGGAATAGTGAGTATCCATAAACTGCGCGCCCAATAGATCACTAAAATAACTAAAACGGCCGCTATGGAATGAACAGATAGCGCCACCGTAGCTTTGTGTGTTTGACATAACTCCACTGCTGTCACAATGTTAATGGCCATATTAGCCTGTGCATGCCGGCAGGATCGACATACGAATGACACTAATGAGTGGAGCTTTTTTGTCGACCATTAAAGCTTTCAACCAGTGTCGAAAAAATTCAGCACAATGATGTTCAATTTGTGTGAAAACGAGCACAAATAAACAAACACAGTTACCCATAGACACGAGGCCGAGAATGAACATGACAAAGAGAGACGAGACAATGAAAGCGGCGTCTTGTGGTGTCATCCACTGTAATTGAAGTTCAGTTCAGCTGAACTTCAGCTCGATGAATTCGAATATGAATTGAAATTGATTTATTATGGTTTAGGCATACAAATACCGATATGTAACCTTAATTCAATACGTTATAGTTACTTTTGGTGAGTGATGCAAAACAACTGCATTTTTTGCTTCTGCATCGTGCTTAATTAAAAATAATCAGTTGAAATTGAAAATACTGACTTTGAGTATCAGTAGGTGATTGAAGTTCAGCAGACAGCGGTCAAAAGAATTTCGAAAGCATACATTTCTGAGAATGCCGCTCGGGTTGTCAAGACGACTATCAAAACAAAAACAAATCAACGACGCTGGCGTATTTTGACAATTGTCGTCACTGCTTTCAACAGTGTTCGACATTCGATGAGAAAATCTTATTGGAATCGTATGTTATTTACGATTCCAATAAGATTCCAATAAGATTTTCTCATTGAACCCTCATTGACTGAAATTTAATTCAACCGTTACCTATTTTGAAGTTAAAAATTTGATTTTTTGTCAAGCAAAATTCGATTTTTTTCGTAAACCATGTGTTGCACGTACTTCGGAAATATTGCGCTGGATAGAGGGCCAGATTTGCTGTCCAGTGCAATATGTTTCACATATTTATTTGCAGGGATGGGATCATTCATTTGCAAAGAGTTACATTCACTTGATACCAACTCTGTTCAGAAGCATTCTATCAAAAAACTATGTATGGATGAATTGAACCTTTTAGTTTTATCTGGAAGTTCGCCGAATAGCATTAGGGTCACACACGCATTCCAAATTCGTGAACGAGATGTGAAGGCAACTCTCCACGCGGTGAATGTAAATTACATTCACACCGTGGAGTTGCGTTTGCTGCCTTCTGTTGGCTTTATTATTGGCGCTACACTAGTAAATTGTTCTACAAAGTTTCAGGTAAAACAAAAATGAAAAAGTGCTCCATACATTAGTTTTTGCTACAATGTTTCTGAAGCAAGATATTCGCAAGTAAATGTAAATGATTGCAAATGAATGATCCCATCCTTGTTTATTTGAAAAAACAAATTGTATCAACCGCAACGATAATATACTTACGTGAAGGTAAGTAATACTTCAAAGATTATTATTCGTAAATGAAAAAAATAATGGAAGATCAAATTAGCTCAGAACTAACAAAATTAATTAGAAACAGTTACTGCAAGTATAACAACAGCTGGAAATTCAATCCTTCTTAATACATTTTTTCGTTAAATTAATGCAAAACTACAAACTAGAAAGGTGATTTTTTCAACGGTTGGAAGTTTAATTAAATTATTATTTCATTGTAACGACCTCCATCTGACAAAATGTCTTAAATTAATTAAATAATGAATTAGTTTTGTACTGTATATTTTGATTCCGCCCTCTAATGCTTGTCCTTTGACTGATACGCGTATTTCGACTACCACTTGTAATCTTCCTCAGCATCTCCTCTAAGCAGAATACCCTTTTCGAATGAGTGTATTCAATTTTGAACCTTTTAAAGGATCATAAAAATATGTAACTAAAGCAGTCGCTATGAAATGAATAAATAGCACCACCGTAGCCTTGTGTGTTTGACATAACTCGACTGCTGTCACAATGCACTGAAGGCCAGGATAGCAATCTAGCGGGCTAAAAGTAATTACTCCGAAAAGAAGCATTTCCGGCACATAGTGTCTTCGACAACTTTTTTATGTAATAATTAGGAGCACTTAGGAAAAAAATATTGATTTTTCAATTTCATATGAAAGACCACTTTTTTTAAACCAGTATGATTTTTTTCAGATTTTTAGAACATTATTTTGATACCTAAATCAATTTCAAAGCGATTTTTCAAAATCACCTTTTGACAGCTCGGCAACTGCTTGAAAGCTCCGCCCAGTACAAAACCCGACAAGGGGTGACTCATCAAATCGCTCCCATAAAAACTTCATATTGATTTTTACATAGGTTCTCGAGAACCAAAATTCATAATTTGGATCTTGTCCCAGTTTGGCGTGCAGATTCAGAATATGGAATTATCTCAACACCGCTAAAGAAGCTAATTGTGAAGAAATTAGTAGTTCATAACTAATCCGCATAGGGTGCGCCACCATCTAACTTTTTAGTTTTACGTCCTAGACACTTCACGTCTTCGGCAAAATTGTTAATTTTAACAAAATAAACAACACTATCTTAGACGTCAAAATTCCACAGCCTACTGTTTTGTTTTGGAGTTATTTTAAAAAGAAAAAATCAGTAGTCAAAAATCAGTTTTTGAGATTTTTTTTTTGGTGTTTTTACGGGAAACGAAGAAAAAATTAGACAATGAAGAAAAAAATTAAAAATCGAAAAAATGGTGTAATTTTCAGATTACATATCTCACAAAATGCAAAAAAATCGCAATCTGATTTTTTTTATCAAATACCCATCAATACTAGGTAAACATACAGTCGAAAATTTGGAGAGGCACCACCTTTACTAATGCTATTACAAAAGATCAAATATTAGAAAAAAAAAACACCAAAATATACCTCTTGATGTGTATTTGCTAAACATTTCAGGTTGCGATTTTTGCGATTTGTGAGATATTATAACCTGAAAATTAAAATAACGGTTGAATTGAATGTCAGTCAATGAGGGTTCAATGGGAAAAGCTGTTGTTTACTATTCTAATTAGATTCCAATAAGATTTTCTTATCGAATGTTGAACGCTGTTGAAAGCTTTAGATGGTCGACAAAAAAGCTCCACTCATTAGTGTCATTCGTATGTCGATCCTGCCGGCATACACAGGCTAATACGGTGGCGCCTCTGTTTACATGCGGTGAACATTAGAAAAGTTGGCATCATTGATCCATTTTAACTACAATTCGATGAAAACCCTAGCCATACTAATCCAGATTCATGTCATGTAGCTTCATGTACTAGTTGAAATCAGAACATACAATTGAAGATATTATAGAGAAAATTAAATTATTATTCTTTCAGATGTGAAATTAAGCGACCCGTTTACTTTTCTGTTATTCAAAAATGCTGATTGTCTTTAGCTTCAGGATGGATGGTCAAAAATTATGATTTAACCGTAGGTGTATATTCGAAAAGTCGATCAAATTCTTCGCAATCAAAATTAAATCATGTGTTCAAAGTATGATTGGGCAGAAAGCTTTTAAATTAAGATGGGTTTAGCCAAGGTATTCACCATTATATTTACCTCGGATGGATTCATTGAGGCGAAACAACACTTTGACATTGACGAAGCTTCCCAAAGGGCGTTCGGCGGTCACCTGTAAGTGGGTGTTTACGATCGAACGAGAAGTTGATAGACAGCCTGACAGGTACAAGGCAAAGCTAGTGGACAGAAGCTTCAGCCAGAAGCCTGGCTTTGACTACACGGAGACTACTCACCTGTGGCAAAGCTGGACACCCTGAGAGCAGTATTGGCGATTTACAATCAGGTTGGAATCCACATTCGCTAAATGGATTTAAATACTGCATTCATTGACGGCGAATGGCAGGAAGAGATTTATATAGTGCAGCCCGGCGGATTTTAGCAGGGGAAGAATCTATATTGTCGTCTAAATCGTTCGCTGTACAGATTGAAGCAGTCATCGAGTCACAAGTGAATACAAGATGAAGGACATAGGAGAGCTTAAACATGACCTTGGAATGAAAGTTGAACGGAACCTGGAAGAATAACGATTGAAGATATGCCAGCGGAACTATTTGAAGGAGTTACTGAAGTGTTTTAAGATATTCTAGTGTAAGTCTATGGAGAACAAGCAACGTTTGCGGAAGGGCGTAGAGGAGCTGAGGACTACTAAACCGTATCGTAAGCTTAGGCACTGTCCATAAACTACGTAGACTCATTTTTGGCCATCTCAGACCCTCCTCTTCCCCCACTATGAGGCGGCTCCATATAAAGTGGTGGCCAAAAATATTTTTTTGGTTTTTCCGCATTTTTAGATTCCCGGTCGGTCCAGGATCTTTTCGTAAAGGAAATTTCCTTGACTTCCTTGGGCATAGAGTATCTTCGTGCCTGCCACACGATATACACATGCAAAATGGTCATTGGCAGAGGAAGCTCTCAGTTAAAAACTGTGGAAGTGCTCATTGACCACTAAGCTGAGAAGCAGGCTTTGTCCCAGTGAGGACGTTACGCCAAGAAAAGGAGGAGCATTTTTGGAAAGTATTCTAGTAAGATTAGCATAACATTAGTCAAATTTAAGTATTTTAATCACATCTGGAAGGTGTAACTTGTATTTGACCCAGTTAGGAACTACTTATTTCTGAACAATAAACTTAAACGTTTGTTTTAAATTTTTGAGGCAGTTCAAATGCAAATCAAAACTAGAATAAGATTGCCATGCATAAGATAAAATAGGAGAGGTGGAAGTGGAAGTACCACTCCCCCTCGAGGCGATGTTTAATGTTATATAAGAGTATTGTTTTATTGTTTTATCAATCAGGTATTTTAGTACAGAGTTGTTTATCTACCAAGAGTCCCTCCCTCCAACTGATCTGCCACCCCCCCCCCCCTACTCTAATATTTGTTCAAACTCGTCGATTATTTTTTAATATGCTTCTATTCTTTTGCTAAACACATATCAACATCATTAACTAAGTTGATTTGTCTCTATTTTTTATACTGCAGGAATGAATATACTGCTAAATAGAACATAATTTTCATTGATATGTTTCTTCAAACTTAATCAAATTCACAAGCATCTATTCATTTTTCTGTTCAGGTGACATCATTCCATATAAATTTTTGAGAATTGTAAATATTTCAGATTCACTTTCACGATTTTTAGGAACATGGCCAATCAAATTCACCATATTTGAGTCGTTATGTCTATATGCAATTTTTATGTAGTGTCCACATTACCGCCACACATAACATCTTTTCCAAGTTCCGAATAAACGTCGCGCCAATCGTTGTTGTATTTTTCAAAGCTTGTTTTGCGTGAGCCTTTTGCTATGTATTTTATAAATATTGTGCTACGTACTTCAACTTTTGAAGTATAGTAGACGTTCGATAACTGCAACATGTTTACGTTTCACTTAACGAATGAAATTCGATAACTGCAAAAACTGGCAGATGTCATAGAACTGTCAGTTGCTGCAGAATGCAGCCAATGTGCATTTGAAAAACATCGCATTGCAGCAAAACTGCATTAGAAAATTATCGCATAGCTGTTGACATTTCATTATGACGGATAGCGGTGCGATAACTGCAAAATTGTTGCACTTAGTGGACGTGCAGTTTAAAAGCATTGTAGTTAAAGCGTTTGCACCGAGCGAACGTCTACTGTAGTCGTTCTTCTTTAGCAAGATCAAAATTATATTTTGCCTTGATATATTCAAATGATTTTGTTGCATTGACTATTTGAGATTTTTTTAGTTCTAAAGTAACACCACAGACAAACAGACGTCTCACACTACTAAGTTCCCATCGTTTCCTTTTTTAATGTAATTAGCATTGGGCGATTGTGTTTTAGAGACGAAAATTTTTATCGCATTTTGTTCCTAGTGAAACATCTGTTTGTCTGTGGTAACACGATACTCTTATGTTCCATATTACCACAAACAATTATTGTCAGATTTATTTTTGTTTAATTAACTACTGTGCGATGCTAGCGTTTAAGTTGAAAACAAACTTATATTGTCCTCGTCTTTTAAATACAAGTAGGTAGTTTTTAGTAAAATAAATATATGTGATGAGATGTGGTGTTTTTTCCCTGTTGTTAAATATGTATTGAAAACAGGCCCGGATTAAGGATTGTGGGGGCCCAGGGCCAGAGCGGATATGGAGGCCCCTCGGAGGTACAAATGCCATGAGCAAATAAAGAAAATGTTTTTGTTAATGTTTAACAAGCAAAAGGATTTTTGTGGGGGCCCCTAAAATGTGGGAGCCCGGGGCCCTGGACATCGCACCGCACACCCACCCCCACCGCCCCCAGATCCGGCCCTGATTGAAAATATAAACAAGATTTCTGTGAACAAAAGAAGCATTTCAGTCCAGATGGGTTGATACAGTTTATGTATGGAACGATAATTTTCGGTTAGTTTTTACCCATTTTTAACATATAAATAATTAAGTATGTAACATTTTTAAGACTAAATTTGACGATTAACAGTTTCACCTTTGAAGGACTGTTAATCAATAATCGTAATTAACAAAAAAATAATTTAAAAATCCATTTTTAAGGCTTGTGTGAAAATGACGCTCATCCACAGCTATCCGCAGCTGAATTCGCGGTTCGCAGATAGTATAGACCCCAAACTAAACTGGGGAGGCGGTCTCTTGAGACTGCTCGACCCTGCTTGTTATAGACCAACTTAGGCAAAAAATGTTGTTTTTGTTAATAATTACCCATTTTTACTAATTTAAATTAACCGTGTAACCCCAACAACACACCCTTTTTAAAGTTCAGACAATAACATTTCCAACGGTGTATTAAATTACAATGAGTTTCGATAACAGAGGGTTGAAATTTTGGGAATCTAGGTTTGAACTATCTGGCTATTAAATAGTATATAAGACACGTTATTCAAAGCAAGTCAATTTTTTGATTTTTGGCCATCACTTTCCCCATAGTGCTTCCCCTCCGTAGACTGTTCTTCATACAAAAATTTAAAAATTTGTATGGAGCGTAGACTTTGCCCCCCCTAACACCCTCCTCAGAGTCTACGTAGTTATGGACAGGCCGTTATCGGTTATCTGATGTACGCCTCACTAAGAACCAGACCGGGTACATCAGCAACGGTTGGCTATGTCAGGCAATGACGTTCACTGGATGAAACTCAAGCGAGTTCTGAGATACATTAAAGGTTCGTTGGAGGTTGGACTAGCATATCAGGTGGATGCAGATGTTCCGGTGCTGATGGTGTACTCCGGCGCAGACTGGGCCAATGACTTGGTCGATCGTCAATCTGTCACAGAACGCGTGTTCACTGTTCACGCTGTTTGGCTGTACAGTTGGCTGAATAACCAAGAAGCAGCAAAAACAGTTTCATTGTCGTCAACCGATGCAGAACTTTCTGCACTGTACACGGCTGTATGCCATGCAATCTGGATGTGATCTTGGGAAGAAAACTACTGTACTGGGTTCGAAAAGTCGGTACAAGATACTGTACCAGTTCAACTGTTCGAGGAGAATCAGTCGACCATCAGCATTACGGAGGATTCTCGTGATCACGTAAGGCTCAAGCATGTGGACATAAAATTCAACTTCTTTGGTGCAACAAGGATCAATCCAGATCAACTACGTGCATACTACTGAGCAACAGGCCGACATCATGTTCAAGGGTCTTCCGAAAAATACGTTTCCGGGGCGTTCGAGGGGTTCTCAGTGGGTTTCAAAAATGTGTTTCATAGACTTTCAGAGAAATGCTGTATCACGCCCAGCTAGATCCCCATCAGCGTGGTCGTACCAGTAGTCAGAACTGGCACGATGCCCCCCCGGCGAGACAGGAGTATTGGCGTAAGCCCAATAAGCCACCCATAAAAATCCCCATTGCGAATAACAAAGTAGAAAATACGACTCGATACAATCGGCAAAGACCCCCGACGAAAAAAAGGAGACGCATTGTAGCAAGAAATCGAGCATACTTTACGGTCATACGGTCGAATACAGACCGATAGTCCTCTATGGGCACGCGGCATGGACCTATTATTGGACCCTACGTGCAGAGGACCAACACGCCCTCGGAGTTTTCGAACGGAAGGTGCTGCGTACCATCTACGGCGGAGTGCAGATGCAAAACGAGACTTGGAGAAGGCGAATGATCCACGAACTGCATCAACTGCTGAGGGAACCAACCATTGTCCACAGCGCGAAAACCGGGAGGCTACGGAGGGCGGGACATGACATGAGGAGATCGGATAGCAACCCGACGAAAATGGTTCTCGGGAGTCATCCGACCGGTACAAGAAGATGTGGTGCGCAGCGAGCTAGGTGGGTCGATCAAATGAGGGACGATCTGTGAACCATTCGTAGAGTGCGGAACTGCAGACACGCAGCCATGGACCGAGCAGAATGGAGACGACTCCTATGTATGTACACCAGAGATCACTCAGGTCTTTTTTTGTAGAAAGAGGGAATCTGCTTCTACCCGACTGGTGGGTCCTCAGGTTATGTGGGGTCGACACTAAAACCTCTTTCTCTCTCTTCCTTACCTTCGCGGTACGCCTGTTAGGGATGACTTCGAGAAGGGGGATTACTTCGTACAGTGAGTACACTCTAATGGTCCTTAGTCTGACCGGTAAGGTAAGTATACTTGATTTGAAAAATCACGAAGTATGAATCATGACAAGTTTTTAGTATAATGTGAGAAAAAAAATCAGGTTCCAGGAACGTGCGAGAAGTGTCCTCTGAACGCATCCCAAATGTGTCCCTAAACATCCGGATCCAGAACCAACTAATCCCAATCTTTCAAAGTTGTTGTGAATCGTATTTTAGGTATTTTATATTTCCTACATAATTCAAAGATACTATGTACTAGACAGAGAAATTGGTTTCCGTTGGTTTGAAAAAAGTATTTGTGACATGTTGGTGCCCAATTTATCACATTTGTAAACATACACCATGTTTTTCTTACAAATAAATAATCAGTGACTAAAACGAAGTTAGGGTAAGTGTACCAGTTATCGCCATAGTGATTTCCTATTCGGCCATTCGAGCTTTAACCTATTACGAAAGTTATACGAGCATGAGAATGAGATGATCGCACAAATCGTAGTTGCTACTCCGTGATTGACCAGTGCAATCGAAATTGTACAAGGAACAATGGCTTGAGATTAGCTTACTATTCTCAATGTGCACAGTTCGAGAACTCACATTTTTTTGTAATGTCAATAACAACGCTGTCCACGTCCTTACGGTCATCGAGGATGGGAAGGGAATGTTAGTAAGACAACCGTTGTTATGAAGACCGGAAATCCAGTGTATCCACGGTCGTCTTGGGAAGAAATTTTTGTTAAAAGGGTAGGGTACATTGTCATTCTAGGAGTCACCTATGGTTGGTGATGTGATCTGACAATGGATCAATAAACATTAACATTCGCGCACAATCGACAACTTTTCTATACAAAAACAAGTTTAATAAAAAAAATACTGTCGCGCGTTTCCACCCCATTAGGGATCAGAAGCTTTAAACTCATTCCACACAGTAATGAACTGAACGCGACAAAGGACAAACCAATGATCTAAACCACATGCATTCACAACAGGAAACAGCACAAAACTATAATACACTCAACTCAACAATTGATTGATGCACCAAGCGGTAGAAGAATTTTGACATCCAAGCGGTGTGCCGTTTACATCCATCGACCAATCAGCGACGAGGATCTAATCGACGGCACATCGCTTGGATGTCAAAACTTCTTCTTCTTTTCGCTTGGTGCATCAATCAATAAACACCCGCGCATCTATTGTTTTCGTATCCGCACGAGACAATGGGCAAACGCAATCGATTATAGGTACTGCAATATTTACTCACCCATCAGGAGTGATGCATGCACAACAAGGACAATACAATACACAACAATACAATACTTTTTAACCTATTATGAAAGTTATAGTAGCAAAATTTTAAATGTATCTTGTCAATTAAACTCATGAAATGGTGCAAAGTTCTGAATTATCTCAAATAATCACTCTTGCCAAATAGTGAACCATTATGGCGATATGTATCAGTTATCAGCCTAATCCATTTTGACCATGAAAACTTTTGCAAATAAAAAGCCACAAATGAACCATGAAAACTTTCCATATGGTCCATCGATAACTTATTAATGTTCCAAAGAAGCATATCAAAAAACCATTAAGCAGTCATTTGGATCCATAAAACATTTCGAAAAATTTACACTAATGGTTTCCTAAATTTTATAGTTCGCTAGCTGTCCCGGCAAACGTCGTTCTGCCTGCCTACTGTGTTTTTTGACATGCAGTTTTGTAGAAAAATGCCCCGCAAAATGGAATTTCAAACTTTCTCATTTTCGGTGCGTTCCCAGCATTTTTTTTTTTTTTCATACGAACACGTCGGAGCCCTGTACGAATGAAACACTGAAAGAATGGTGTAGATCCGTTGTACCGTTTCCGAACCATTCCATTTGTATATATATAGATTTACTAATTTTTAAAGATCATTTGGATCGTTTCCAAAATATCGTGGATTTTTTGCCTTTCTCGTACACCAAGGTGTACCGAAAGGCTATATGTTCACTCCAAAAACGAAAATTTGATAGAGCCCCCGGAGGGGTCAAGTGTTATATACCAATCGACTCAGCTCGACGAGTTGAGATGATATCTGTGTGTATGTATGTGTGTGTGTGTGTGTATGTATTAGCGTGGTTCAAAAAATCGTTTTTGCTCCACACCGCTTATTCGATTCCTAACCAGATTATATGCCTTCTCCGAAAATTTGAGCTCATTTGGTTGAAAATTGAGACTGCACAATCCAATCCACCGTAGCATTTCCCCAAGTGCCCTAGTGGGTTAGTCGACCCTTGGTAATCCTAGGCTACTTTATCAGCTACAACTTTGCCGAAGACCGCATTCAAATCGAACGCCTCATTAATTAGTTACCGATTTTCATCCAGAATCGAAATCTTTACTCATGATGGTTGAACTATTCGGTGGGCATCACTGCATTTTGCAGTGAAACATAGTAGCCATGATTTCAGTGTGCTATCTTTGGCGCCATATGCAGCAATGTTGCCTGCTGGGAAGCTGGAGGATCACTGTTAAAGTTTGCCCAGTTGGATACAAATCTATAACTAATTAATGAGGCGTCCGATTTGAATGCGATCTTCGGCAAAGTTGTAGCTGATAGAGTAGCCTAGGAGTGCCAAGGGTCAACTAACCCTCTAGGGCACTTGGAAAAATGTTACAGTCGATTTAATGAAAAACTTCGTTTTCCCATAGTAATTCCCATACAAACTTTGAAGGGCTTGTGTAGTCTCAATTTTCAACCAAATGAGCTCAAATTTTGGGAGAAGGCATATAATCTGGTCGGGAATCCAATAAGCGGTGTGGAGCAAAAACGATTTTTTGAACCACGCTAGTATGTATGTGTGTGTGTGTATGTGTACAAAAAAGGTCACCTCATTTTTAGATAGTAAATATGAACCGATTTCAACGACCGATGGTTCATTCGACGCGGCATCTGGTCCCATTGTTTCCTATTGAAAATGGTTCGGATCGGTTCAGCCGTTCCGGAGATATGGCCATTTAGGTGTTCCGGAACGGTACCCCAGGAAGGGACCAGATATGAAAATGCATCAAACCTATGCATGCGGCACATCAACCCACGGCATTTTCGATGACCTGATGGACAATGAGCAGGAAAACCATCTCAGACCGTATCTGAACCAGTAGTGTTCCGGAACCCGTTCCGGGGTTCCCGCCGAAGTGGTTAAATCTGAAAGAGAAACAAACCCGTACCGTACATGCGTCACATCAAATAGCGGCTTTTTAGATTACCTAATGAACGGCCAGCAAGTGTTTCGGAATCAGTTTTGAGTGGCCGGAAGAGGCCAAATGTAAAAGTAAAAAAAATCCAGGCATGTGACACATCAAATCGTGGCTTTTGCGATAACCTGATGAACAGTTAGCTAGAAAATAGCCTTACGTCACACTAAAGACAACTGGTAGTGTTTCGGAATTGGTTCCGAGAGTCCCGTCGAAATTGTCAAACCCTGCATGTGACATCTTCAATTTGCAGCGTTTTTGGTTAACCGATGAGCAGTTAACAATACAATAATGTTAGACCATATTTGGTTCAGCCGGTAGTTACCCGGAATCAGAACCGGGTACTAGTAAAATGTAAAATTTAACCAAACCCATGGATGCGGTACATCAAATCACGACCAGTCTTGTAAACATTCGACACCTTTTACTACCTTCATTTCGTTACCGCAGTCGGGTGTCAGTCGGCTTTGTTACATTCGTGCGCTATCGTTACCTCTTATCTACACACAACACGAGCAGTAGAACGAAGATCAATAAACATAAGAAAGGGTCAAATCAATGTCATCTGACACGATGACATGTGTCTAATTCTAGCTTTACGCATAAATTTTCAACCAATTCCGATTATGAATGTTAATATTAGTTTATTATTGCATGTTGCATTGAATACGACACACAGATGAGCAACATAGCGCTTATTATGGAAGAAGACAGAAATAACAAAAGCCGAACCGTCTCCCGAAGCCGCTATCGTGGTGAAGTGCATTCGTTTGACATTTTTGTTTCGAACAGTAGTTTGATTGCTTGTGTTGCGAATGTTTGAGACAAAGGAGGCCGAATATCGACGAAAAGGTTCAAATGACTGTGATCTCTAACAAGACTGATCACGACTTATCGACAATCTGATGGAAAAATAGGGTCAGCCCACATTAGATTCCCGGTAGTGTTGCGAATTCAGCTGTGGCTTCGAAAGTGGTTAAAAGTAAAAGTGAAGCAAACCCATTCATGCGATATATCCAATCGCGGTGATTAGGTAAAGGTGAATAAATAGCAATAAAATATTCTCAGACCATTATTCGGACAACCGGTAGTGTCATGGTCCATGACTCATGGAATCAGATCCGGCTATCCCACCGGAAATTACCAAATATAAAATATATACGACACATCAGATCGCAGATTTTTTGATAATCTAATGAACGGTTAGCAAGAAATTAGCCTTAGATCACATTAGAGACTAGCTGTTGTGTAGCAGAACCAACGTTCATGTGAAAAATTAAATCGTGGCTTTGTTTAATGGCTCGATAAACATTAGGTATGAACAACAGTGACGAATAGGTCTAAGTTCTCATATATGAGAACAAAATATAGACAAAACTAAAGCGATCTCATCAAATCGTACCATTTCAGATTCCTAAGGTGTAAATTTATAGCAGGATGGGTCAACGTTGAATGGAAAAATAAGAATTTGATCGCGTCAACAGAAGATGGTGACCGTTTTAAGGAATTTTGAGCTCTAAAACTATGTAAAATAAGTGTATTTGGTATGGGAAATATGTTCGGAGTCCACCAGAGTATCCAAGATAGCGGTCCAAAGTCCAAGATAATGGCCCAGTATTCAAGTTAGTGCCTATATTATAGGATTTTTAATTCTTGCATTATGGGCATATTTTGTATGAAAATATGTTCAGAATCCAAAATTTGTAATCAGAAAACCCAAGCTGTGCGCTGTTTCACAAGGTCTGCAATATGACTATAGTTTGAATGGGGAAGAATGCCGGTCTTCGTCCAAAACTGGTAACCAGAAAATCATAAACGACATGCCAAAATTCAATACGGCGACTATTTTATGTAATTTTAGGTGCAGAGTCCAAAAATGAATACCAGAACATCCAAGATGGTGTCCCAATGTTCAAGATGGCGGTTAGTTTAGTTGCGGTAGATATCCGGAGTCATAAAATGATGACCGGAAAATCTAAAATGACGTTTCAAAATTTTGCGGCTTCATGACACTTGTTTGGTTTGAGTTTTGGATCGTTGTCTTATATTTTCTGAGTATTGGATGTTGAGCTAATATAAAAATGTATCCATATTGAGTAGATTTAGCAAGCAGTTTTCATTTTGTATTTATGTCAATGTCATCAACATGTCGCTCGAGTTTTGTTGAAAGGATATTTTAAAGCACGAGAAAGGCACCATCACCGTTAGGTGGATTAATTAGGGTTTTTTTATGTTTTTTGGATCGTTCTCCTATTTTCTATGGATCATGTTTCATATTTTATGGATCACTTTAATATTTTCTATGGATCGTTTTCTATTTTTTAGGGGATGTAGGGTCATTTGGCCGAATGGTCATCAGGATGAATTGCAAATCAGCAGTTATGAAACTGGAATCGGATCTGTTGCTTTTACCTTTTTCAACAATTATTGCCAAAAACTATTCTAACAACGAAGTTAGAAAGAATAGCCTATGTTTAAAAAAAGAGAAATAAGTAGTTCCAGCGCCTAAAACTATGTTGGCAATGATACTAGAAAAAACGGCCTATGCTCAAAAGAAATAAAAAATCATCGTGAAGGTGACGGGTACAATACCCGGTCGGTCCGTAAAGGAAATTTCCTTGAATTCCTAAGTTATAATGTATCTTCGTACCTGCCATTACGATATGCTCATGCAACATGATCATTGGTAGCGAAAGCTCTCAGTTAATAGCTGTGGAAGAGTTCATAGAACACTAAGCTGAGAAGCAGATTTTGTCTCAGTGCAGCGGGGACGTAACGGCAAAAATAGGACTCAATGACCATTCGGCCTAATGACCATTCGGCCCAATTACCTTCGGCCGAATGGTCTAACACTTTTTGACGTTGAATAACGTCCTTCGGCAACATATAGGGGTGTAACTTCAGAAAAACCAAAAATCGGCCGCGTCACGAAAAGTGGTCAGCTTTTGAACGCTAATAACTCAGTCATTTATGAACGAATTTTAAAAATTTTAGCACCGATCAGCCGCAAATATTTCCAGCAATTATGTCAATTAATAACAACTATTGATTTTCAACAGCGAACTATTGAAAATTTAGGAAAAGTGAACCCATGTTTTATCCAGCCAATCACGTTCGAGCGCCAGTTTGTGGTTTCCCTCCGAGCACCGAGCAGTATAAAAGCTATTTCTTCTTCCCCTCTTCCTTCATTCGTTCCCGACCCCTCGAAGGGAACGCATCGAAGGAGAGCTAGTCGGTTTGCTCCGTTTGCGTTTTCCTTCAGTATTCGTTAGCCAGCCGTGTGCGATGGTTGTCGGCGGTTCGCGCCGTCGTGCGTGGCGCCGTCGGAGCCGCTAAAGGCTGGCTCGCTCGGGCCTTTTCATCGCAACGCCACCAACACCACCGTTGCAAGTTCCCGGCTCCTACAAACGGACCTTTTCAGGGCCACCGAAATCGTTCCACGGAAGAGTTAACACGAATATTTTAGATTTAGGTTATCGGACAGAATTAGCCTCATGTAAACGGCGGTAAATGTAGACGACGGAACAGTCAGCTTTATTACGTCAATGTCAATGTCGGCGTGGAAGTGTGTTTAGATTATGCTAATTTATTACCAATCGAATCCGACCACATCGCGGCCTATCTTGATGCATGCCTGAATCGCCCGAGAAATTCGTTTTCTTTTGATCGCAGTACGCAGTTGCGAGAAATGACAGTTCAAGTGGCACTGTTAGGAAGTTTCTGGCAGGAATCGGTCAAGAAATTTCTTAAGCGATGGGAGGTATGCACTTCAAACGGCTCGGAATCGCTCAAGTAATTTTCGTGCAGTGCAGAAATTTAACACAGCAAGCCCCATTTGATTTGACGTTTCGTTTCAGCTCCGTACCAGGATCCGGAATAATGCGACGCTTTATTATTTCTTGCCTGAATTTTCCACGCATCGAGATAGGCCAAGAAATTTCTCTCGATCGCCGTACTACCACCCATAATCACGAAACTGGGCTTTAGCAGCCAAACGATACTCAGCAAAACTATCCGACAGAATGTTGTCACGAACTCCTTTATCGAACAATGTGTGGGCTAACTACCCAACCCACACGAACGAACGAACAAAACATGTCTCGAAACAACTCTCCAGCGGGGCGAATGGGACGTGGTCGTCCTGAAAAGGACGGTTTTGGTTTGGTCGCCACGCGAGGACGCGAGCGGAATGCTGCCAGCCTATGCCGTCGTCTTCTTCTCGGTCTTCTTGGGCAGCAGAACGGCCTGAATGTTCGGCAGGACACCGCCCTGGGCGATGGTCACGCCGGACAGCAGTTTGTTCAGCTCTTCGTCGTTGCGGATGGCCAACTGCAGATGACGAGGGATGATTCTGGTTTTCTTGTTGTCACGGGCAGCGTTTCCCGCCAACTCGAGCACCTCCGCAGCCAGGTACTCCATGACGGCTGCCATGTAGACTGGGGCCCCGGCACCGACCCGCTCGGAATAGTTGCCCTTCCGGAGCAGACGGTGGATGCGACCGACCGGGAACTGCAATCCGGCACGACTGGAGCGGGACTTTGCCTTCACTTTCGCTTTGCCTCCTTTGCCGCGGCCAGACATTGTGTGCGTGCGTGTATCGTCCGTCCGGTACTAGTTCTGCCTCTAAACTGATGGCAGGGCCACGGTGGCAAGCGCTTTTGTACTGGCGTAGCGCTGCGCTGCACCAATACTGGGACGGCACGAACGAGACGGACTGGTACGACGTGCGAGCCCAAGGGGCGGAGCTTCGCTTGCTACTCGATCGGCACAAAAGCGGAGCCCCTGCCGGCTGGTGGGTATCACTTTGCCCGCGTATCCCAGCCGAAGCAGTCGAAGCTCGAAACATGGCACCACCGAAAGCAAGCGGAAAGGCCACCAAGAAGTCGCCCGCCGCCGGCAAGGCCCAGAAGAACATCGTCAAGGGCGAAAAGAAGAAGAAGAAGCCACGTCGAAAGGAAAGCTACGCTATCTACATCTACAAGGTGCTGAAACAAGTCTACCCGGACACCGGTGTCTCGTCGAAGGCTATGAGCATCATGAACAGCTTCGTCAACGACATCTTCGAACGGATCGCCGCCGAAGCCTCCCGGTTGGCGCACTACAACAAGCGGTCGACGATCACCTCCCGGGAAATTCAAACCGCCGTCCGGTTGCTGCTCCCCGGCGAGTTGGCCAAGCATGCCGTTTCCGAGGGGACCAAGGCCGTCACCAAGTACACAAGCTCGAAGTAGACGAGGCATCGATCCCCGCACCCCGAAAAAGGCCCTTTTCAGGGCCACTGCAACCCTCCCGCGTAAGAGTTGATTCCGAAATATAAATCATCCAATAAGTGGGGGCAAACTTTCCCATCGTTTTGGCTGTTGTGTGCCTTTGCGGCCACGAACGCGGTGGCAAACGGTTTCATCCCTTCATCTCTGGTACGCAACCGGATACTTTAGGCTAGGCAAGTTTGATCACGCGTTCAGAGGACTGGCACTATCGACCAATGGATTGCTGCACAAATTTATACTGGCCTGCTTAATCTCACACGAAATTTGACGTTTGAGCGGTGTCGGCACAGCTCAAACGTGAACATTACTGTGAGAGTAAGCAGGCTAGCAAAATTGAATGCAATGTAATGAAATTTTGCATGACTCGTAACACAGCGCTAGACCCCCTCCCTCCCCTTTAGCGCTACGTAAAATTTGAACGAACCCTCACACCAGCCACATGTGCCGTCAGAAGCAGTGCGCGAAAATTTAACCGCGTCTTCTCGAAACGAAGTTCAAGCTCCTCAAGTGCTGCGATTCTGACGGCTGCTCTTCTACATTGCGCCCTGCTGCCCTCATACACTCCGGTGCGGTAAAATTTCAAAAATTTACTGAAATCGCCTTGTTTCTTAGAAAATCACCAGTAAACAAAACGGTAAAGATTTGTAAATAGTCTTGGCCACTTGTTCGATTTGATAAATAGCATACACGCCATTTACCATTTATCACAAATTGCTTTAAGTGCACTAATATGCGGTTGGGTTTTACGCACTACCCTCTAGAGCTGATTTTTGTATGAAAACCCAAAATGTTTGATATGGGTTGTAACGCTAACTCTCCTCCTTCCTCAATAGCGTTACGCAATGTCTGTACAATGCCTTGTGAAAGAGGCCTTCATTGACTAATTTATTTATTTACGATGACTGAGTATGAAGAAAGTGTTGAATGAAATGATGCTTTCCCTATCACGGACATCAACTTCTTATACCAGCAAGTGGACGGCATATAAATTTACCCCAAATTCCATTCAGTGCAAGTAGTGTTTGATTGCGTTTGGTAGAATCCCTACTACATTATAGTGGAATATTTTTATTGAGAAAGTGAAAGTGAATTTTCAGTGCCATGTCACAGCATTTGGTTGCGCAGTACAAGCGAAATTCTCGCAAGCGCATCAAGGAGCAGTGTACAGAAGAGCAACCAGCGAAAACACCGAAGACCGATGCAGAGCGAGCACGGTGCTACCGAGCCAACAAGAAAGCGGCCAGAGTTGAGGCGTCACCGACCGTCGGTTGGGACGCCGGAGAAGGTCCTTCTACAAGAGGTAGGAAATTTCCAACAATATGTTTACATGATACGTTTCATATTATGAATTTGATAATCATAATAGATTTATGTTATTGAAATATTTTTAAAAATTAATATTTAATTAGTTTCATAAATAATTGAATGATTGATCGCTTGTGGTAATTTCTACATGACATTCGATCTGGTCTCAAAATTATTACACCAAACGAAATTTCAATGGTTCTGTCATATTTTGGCTGACCATATACCAGTGCACAATGACAAGAATATGAACGGCACGAATATTCCAAAGAAAGCGAAAGAGACGAACCAGCCAATTCCCTTCTCCTTGTATATTAAGTGTGACTTTATATTATTAAGTGTGGCGGAGAGGTTGGGACAGGAAGAAAATAGCCGATTTTGGGTGACATAATTTATGAATCAAAATTTTGGGTTTCAACAGAGAATCAATGTATCGATGTGAACATCTCCACGCACGCGATGCATGATCTCCGAGATCCTCAAGGATTGGCATCAAAACGACAATCAAATAAATACTATTGAGCATGTTTTGTGTATGCGATTGACAAGCCTTTTGATGCCCATCACATAAAATATTCGATTTTTGTATGGAGCGAATCAATGTGGGTGACCCGGCTTGGACTCGGTGAAAATCTTGATGAATATTATTGATAGTACACATATTATTATTAATGCTATCATAGTCTGGGGACTGCTTTGCGCGTTATGAAACTTGCTGATGAATTCCAAATGCAGATTGCAATATTCTAATGTTGTAGCTCAAACATCAAGATTTTCTTCTTCATATAAGGGGGATATCATACCTGTCAATAGTGTCTGTGTGTCGTAATTGTGTTCCAAAACCGTTGGCTAATCACGATTTCTTTGAGAAGTGTTCAATACCACCCGTACTGCACCGGTATCAATCCCATTGTCGAATGATCGAGGCGAATCAGTCGTCGATGATGCATCTCGAGGTGTTATCGTCCCGTCACCGTACCCACAAGACGAAGAAAGCGATGAAGCCGTATCGGATGGGGCGGCTTCCGATGACGATGCCGACATTCGCATGTCCCCCGCTACTCAAGAACCCAACTTTGATCGTGCCGACCGGGAGTTCAGGAAACGGTTCTTGGAAAACGAGTTTGGCCATTCCTGTGATGTATGCGCGCGAATTTGGTTCAAGAATGATTTGAAACCGATAAGTGGTGCCGATGCTGGCCTTCTATTGGCGACAAATTATTTCGAATCTGTGGAAGGATTCTCAGCGTGTCTGACTTGTCGAAGCAACCTCAAGCGTGGATTGATTCCTTCGTTGTCGCAATCGAATGGATTTACATATCCTCGCTTCCCGGCAAATTTACCCCCGCTGGATCCCTTGACAGTTAGGTTGGTTTCGCCAAGAATCAACTTCATGCAACTGCGTCGTTTGCGCTATGCAGCAGGTTTGTAGTTCAACATATAGTTGGTTTTGTGTTTATTATCCTATTTATTGTTGTTAAACAGGAAGCCTGTCAATTATCGGGCAAATTATCAATGTTCCGGTGGATGTGGCCCAGATGGTCAGCGAACTTCCTCGCCAACTGGATGACGACCATGCCTTCAATGTGTGCATCAAGAGGCACATGATCCACAAGTCGAGTTACTTGTCCGGATACGTGAAGAAGGGTACGGTCAAGGCCTGGTTGAACTACCTCGTAACCACACCGCTGTACAGACGATACGGCATAGTCTTCAACGAAGATAACCTGGCAGCCATCGTACCACCCCAGCTTCCCGGAACAAGTGCGAGCCCATCGATTGATCTCGAGGTCATTGACGCGTCGAACGATACAGAGCTGCTTATTGGCCAGCAGCACACGCTCCTATGGGATGAGGACAAGTGCCTCGAAATCGCTCCGGGTCAAAATCGGACACCGCTATCCATCATTTATGATGAATTTGCGGAAGAGCTGTCGTTCCCGGATATATATCTCGGCCATCCACGCATCTTCAAACCCGAAGTTCGGGTTACGCCTTTCATGATGGCAACTAGCGAGATAAGGCGCCGAGACCGCCGTGGCGCAAGACCGGAACATATTTTGTTCATGGCGATGAAGATCATGCGGCTACGCGTTTCTGAAGGGTTGAAGAATACGTTTAAATGTATGGGAACGGCTAATATAACACGAGCCCAACTACAAGACCGTAACTTCCTCGAGAGCTGCATCGACCGCAATCTGTCCTTCCTGAAATCCATTCCGAACTCGGTTCAATACTGGCAGCAGAGGAAACGAGACGTGTTTGCGATGATCCGTCAGTTGGGAAAGCCGACTATGTTCTTGACGGTGAGTGCCAATGAAATCAGGTGGCCACATTTGTTAGAAATTCTGCAGAAGCTGGCGAATGGATGCAACGAACCCGCAGCGGCCAATATCAGAGCACAGTTGACTGCACTGCAACGGGCCACGCTTGTTTCCGAAGATCCAGTAACGTGTTGCGCGTATTTCAACAAATTGGTTAACGTGCTGATGCAGCTGCTGTCGTCGTCAAGATATAGTCCGTTCGGGAAATTCTATGTCGTGGATTACTTCAAACGGATTGAATTCCAACATCGTGGAAGTCCACATGCGCATATTCTGCTATGGTTGGCTAACGATCCTCGCGAAGCTGTGTCGGAAAACATGCCTGCTACCGTTGAGCTGATCGATGCTCTCTGCTCCGTTAGTGTCGATGACCTGCCTGAAACGTATGGAAATCAGGTACATTCAAATTTCTTTGTTATACAAACGCTAAGATGCTAATGAAATTGGATATTTCTAGGTACACAAGCATACGTTTACGTGCTTCAAGCGTAACGACAAACGGTGCAGGTTTAATATTCCGTACTGGCCGATGGATCAGACCAGGATATTGATTCCAATCACGGCGGGCGATGGTCGACTCGACGATTTGCGAAGACGTGCCGTCCAATTGCGAGATGCTCTCGAAACTAAAAGTTTCGACTCCCTGGAAGCCTTCCTTGTCGACTCCAACTGCACATACGAGTACTATCTCGATGTGATTCGTGCTTCGATTCGCCGACCGACGGTTTGCTTGCGACGGTCCATGACGGAGCTCTGGACCAATTCGTTCAACCCCTGGATTGCGAAGATCCTCAAATCCAACATGGATTTACAGTTCGTTTTGGAGGAGTTTTCGTGTGCTGCCTATGTCGTTGAGTACGTAAACAAAACCAACAGAGGCATAAGTAGTTTACACCGGGAGCTGGTCAAACTCCAAGAAGAACATCCGGAAAGCGACTACAACGATCTTCTCAAGAAAGTCAGCATTAAAATGCTCAACGCCGTCGAAATGTCTGCTCAGGAAGCCGCGTGGTACTTGCTTCGGCAACCGATGTCGGAAGCTAGCCGAAAGGTACTACTTTGTCTGTCCAGATTGAATCAATTTATAATAACATATATGCTCCTTATCTTTTAGGTGGAGTTTATCCCGACCATGTGGCCGCACGAGCGAATCAAGTCGCGGAAAAGGACGAAGCAGATGGACGAGGAAGAGCTAGAAGATGACTCGACCGATGTTTGGACCCTCAATATCATCCAGAAATACGAGTCGAGAACAGGAATGGATGACATTTGCCTGGCGGATT
Organism: Aedes albopictus; assembly: GCF_035046485.1. NCBI lineage: Eukaryota > Metazoa > Arthropoda > Insecta > Diptera > Culicidae > Aedes > Aedes albopictus. The sequence goes on from NC_085137.1 coordinate 186,767,816, forward strand.
TTGTGGCCTGCTACACGGAGGAAAAGAACGCAAAGAATTCGTTCAAATTGCGAAGCTTTCCCCGTGTGATACGCTGGTGCGCATACAATATGTCCGAGCTGGTTGAGTACAAACGCGAGATGGTGCTGCTATTTCTGCCGTTTCGAAACGAGGTCTGCGATATACTGGACCGAAATAAATTTCTGCAGTTATATGAGGTCAATGAGGCTACCATCCTTGCCAAGTTGAAGGAGTACGACTGCGAAATCAATTTGGACCAGGTCGTGGATGAGTATATCCGGCTGTCCGACGAGGATGACGAACAGCAAGCAGCAGCTGGTCAAAAGCGCGATGAGTTTGTCCGAACCATCACCATGGAACCGAACGATGACGATATTCAGTACTTGCCGACAGGACCCATGGCGGCTGTTGTTAAACAGCGTTCCAATGTTCTGTCGAAACAGGAGTACTGCGAGATGGTTCGTGCGACGAATGCGGAGCAGCGTGATTTGATCCTGCAAGTAATCGACAACTTGCACAGTTTTAGCGACGACAGCAAACCAGTACAGATTTTCTTCACCGGTCCGGCAGGCTGTGGAAAGACGTTCACTTTGAGAATCCTGATGGAGACGGTCAATCGCTTCAGCCAGGCGCATAACTCGCAAAGTAATGCCTACGTAGCTTGCGCATCCACAGGGAAGGCAGCCGTTGCCATCGGTGGTACCACAGTCCATTCCGCGTTCCGGATTACGATGTCCCGTAGACAAAGCTCAAAGCTGAGTTTTGAAGCGCGGCAGCTGTACCGTAATGCCTTTGCAAATGTAAAGGTCATTATTGTTGATGAAACCAGCATGCTTGGAGCTGATGTTCTCAACACGGTACACGCTCGGCTGCAAGAAATTACGGGCAACTATGACGATCCGTTCGGCGGTATGTCGATTGTGTTTTGCGGCGATCTACGACAGCTACCCCCTGTCAATGCACGACCAGTGTTCAAACCCTCTGCCAATTCGATGCACGGTGCGGTGTTGTGGCAGTCTCTGGAGTTTTACCCACTGGTTCAAGTCATGCGTCAGGCAAACGAAGAGTTTTCCTCTATCCTGACCAAAATCGGTAACGGAGAACAGTTGTCCCCGGAAGAAATTCGCCTGATCGAGAGCCGTTTTCGTACAACGGAATGGTGTCAGCAGCATGTACCGCAGGCAATACGGCTATTCCATCGAAACGCCGACGTGGAGCGATACAATACCGTAGCATTGATGGATCGCGACGCAGCTGAAAGTACGGCGGATGATGTGTACTCCGGGTACAAAGACAACTCCCAGCTGGTTGGAGCGCGCACGAAAGTGCACAAGATGGGCGTTGTGGAGGCTGGCGGTCTGCCGTATTTACTACGACTGGTGGTGGGTACCCCGTACATGATCACCACAAACATCGACGTTGAAGATGGTTTGGTGAACGGTGCTATCGGTGAGCTTATGTTCGTCGAGCACAGCGAAGATGATCCGCAGCAGCAAATCGTCAAGCTGTGGTTCAACTTCGAGAACAGCTCTATCGGCAAGGCGTTGCGGGTGAAGGCCCGCCCGCTGGTGTACTCGAAACCAGGAGTTTTGAATCCGGAGTGGACCCCAATCGCCAAGCGCTCCGCGAACATCAACCTCAACGGTGGCGTCAAGTGCAGGAGAATACAGTTTCCGGTGGTGAGCGCATGTGCCCTTACGGTGCACAAGTCTCAGGGCGGCACCTTTTCGGAGGTAGTGTTCAGCTACGAGAGAGGCCAAGAACAGCAGCTGGTGTACGTTGGATTTTCCAGGGTGACTTCACTCGAGGGATTATTCCTCACCAACCCTACCAACAGCTTCCGGTTTCACCACGGCAAAGGCGCAATCACGCCAAGAATCTGCGATCTCCGCACAGAGCTGGAGAGGTTGAACAACCACCGCCTGCGCACCATCGGCGAAGACGTCATGGAGGTGATATCATCGAACCGATCTGCTTGTACGATGATGAGCTTAAATGTGCAAAGTTTAAATGCACACTCATCGGACATTGCAACAGATCGTGTTCTCTGTGCCGTCGACTTGCTCGCTCTCAGTGAGACTTGGGTGGACAACAGCTCGCGCGCAACCGTGGCTGGGTTCCACTGTATCGCCCAAGAGAAGCGCACCGGAGCAAGAGCTGGAGGAGTTGCCATCTTGCAGAGCACACAATCATCGACCATGGCTGTTGCTCACGAGATTAACAAGCTCGATGCCAGCTACGATCCGATGATGGCGGTGGCGGACGAGTACGGTGACATCTGCGCCATTGAATTGCCGGTTATGGGCACCCGTACGCTCCTGTTTTCGTTGTATCTGTCACCGGGTAGGAAACTAATCTATTTCAAAATTTATATAGTTCTCAATTAATATTTTCATTGTTTATCAGGTACTACGTTGAAGGAGAAGAAGCTCTTCCTGGCCCGCAATCTGATCCACTATTTTAGTGTTGATACGCCCGTCGTTGTAACCGGCGACTTCAATATCGATGTATCGAAACCGGATAATTTCGAGTTCATCGACTTCATGCGGATCTATCTGCGCCTTGAACTAGCTTCGGATCGATCGCTTGCGACCACTCTCGGCGGTTCATGTCTCGACCTGACCTTCATGCGGAACATTCGGGTAGCATGTACGAGGTACTGTGCGTACTTCTCCTACCACAGGCCAATCCTGTCAGTGCTGGAGCTGCCTTGCGGTAAGTTTAATGATATTCAGTGAAGCATTTCTTACCTTGTCTATTTCACATATCTCGTTTCAGAAGCACCGATATGTTCCTCCCATGAAGAAAGCTCGTAGATTCCATCCCGCTTATCAACCCCCGACATTGCATCAACCACACCGTACAACATCGCAATCCCATCGCATATCAACCTCTCGAAATTGCATATCAACCCCCTCCGTTGCATATCAACCCCCTCGACATTGTCTCGACCACGCCGTACACATCGCTATCCTGTCGCACATCAACCCCGCCGACATTGCATCAACCACGCCGTACATTCTCGTTATCTCGCCGCGTATCAACCTCTCGAAATTGCATCAACCACGTCGTACACCATCGCTATCCGGATCGATCATCCGCCCGCGTACCACGAGTTGCGAGAGGCTTCCATCGCGATCATCGTACTCTGAGTACACCGCAAAACTGACTCAACCAATAAGTAAATAAAGCAAATAGAAGTCTCCAACAACAATTCAAATAATATATTTTATCTTCTATATAAATTCTTTGCAGTTCCCGGCTATGAACAAAACGACCAGAAAACCCTGCCGTCAACAGCTTGTCTGTTCGCCCGTCTTGACCTTCACGGTGCGATTACAAGAACGTCCTGGGACCAACGAGATTTCCCGGAAAACAACACTACCATCTTCTTTATTTTCAAAGGCCCTTTTCAGGGCCACCATTGGTTTATTCCACAAAGAGTCGGTTTCGAAGTAATCTTCCATTTTGAATATCACAATCCACACATATCAACCCTGGAGCCAATAGCCACAGCTGTAAAGGCGTGACCATGCTTAGGGTGACGGGTTCGAATTCTGGTCGGTCCAGGAACTTTTAGTAATGAACATTACCTTGGCTTCTTTGGGCCTAGATTATCTCGTGCCTGCCACACGATAATATACACATGTAAAATGGTCATTGGTAGAGGAAGTTGTCAGATACTAACTGTGGGAGTACTCATAGAAGCTGAGAAGCAGACTTTGTCCCAGTGAGGACGTTACGTCAAAAAGAAGAAGAAGAATCAACCCTTTTGAAGAGTTCATATTCCAGGCACCACTTAAACACACAGCGATTGGTCCAAAGCGTTACTTAGAACCACCTGCGTATCATTCTGAAGTTTGGGAATTTACGCTCGGAAATGTTGTATCTGCTCATGCATCCCTAACACAGACATCAAATTAGTATTGCACAAGCATATTATAACGATGTTTCTATCCCGTTTCGTCTATTCCACTGTGTCAGTTGTGTTGTACTGTGACCATACTGTGTGCTTGTGAAAACTAGTGTAATGATGAACCCGACGAACAATTTGGATGTAGACGATGAATTTTTTACTCGAGGTATGATCTACATACATTTAAGTATATTCAATTCTTCCTTCATTTATAATGCGTTTTAAATGTTTTAACATTCTATCGAATATTTGTTTGAAAAGATGTAATAGATGCGGTTGAAGAGATTGAGACTATATTTAGTCGAGGTAGGATATTTATATTATTCATAACTGTTTAGTACATTTGATCTGTATTTATTACATGATTGTATACTATTTCACAAAACATCCCATTATTTTGTTAATAAAGAGGTGCTAGACATGGTTGATGCAGTCGAGACAATTGCCATTGGCGAATCTGCATGCAAATTAATCAACTTGAACGTTCAGAGCTTTTCTGCACACAAATCAGCTATTGAATCCGATGCTGTGCTTAATATGGCTGATGTACTGGCTCTCACTGAGACTTGTGAGGAGAAGGAAGCTACTACGGAAGTACATGATTTCATCTGTATCGCAAAATCCAAACGGCCAAATCTAAGTGCAGGTGGAGTAGCAATTCACCAGAAGAGAACTACAATCATGGCGATTCCGTATTCAGTGCGTAAACTTTGCGCTAGCTATGATCCAGAACTGGATCTTGCAGATGAGTACGGCGACATTTGCGCAGTTGAGATAAATATTCAAGGGAGTCCTGCGTTGCTGATTTGTATTTTCATTTCGAAAGGTATATAGCCAACATGATCATTCCGTTATTTTCCTCATATGTAATACATTTTGCTTCTTTAACTAGAAACCACAATCAAGCAAAAGAAGCTATTTTTGGCACGAAACTTGATTCTTCTTTTCAATGCCGATGTGCCTATGGTCGTCACCGGTAACTTTGGGATCGACATATCCAGGGAGGAAAACTTGGAATTCGTGGATTTCATGAAGAAGTATCTTCGGTTTGATCTGGCGTCAGACCCTGCTCAAGCAACAACTGAAAGGGGATCATGCGAGGATCTGACATTTACGCGAAATGTGAAGTGTGAGACTAAGAGATGCTATTCGTACTTCCTCCACCACCGACCGATGCTGACACTATTTGAGTGTTAAACAGGTAGTTCACCGGATAAACTCTGATTAGCCAGTAATAATGATTTCACATTCCTCCAAACAGCCACACCAACCGACTTCAACCAACTTTCAGAGCATGTTCCATCAACATTCATCGGCATCAAGATCCATGACATGACGATAAATCATTCTGCATGAACATCAAAATGTATAAATCATCATCTTCAATCCAACAAACGGCCCTTTTCAGGGCCACAGAAAATTCCACTCAAGAGTTGATTTTCGAGTTCGTATGGCATCCTTCACTACACTAACATCAAGGTCTATCAATAAACATCTACAATCAAACCAAAGGACCACAAAACTTCAGAGTCTATATCAACTTCAATACAGCATTCAATAGTCGAAACTAATGCATAAACGGACGTTATTCAACGTCAGACTTGCGGTCGTATCTAGTATACAACCCCTCCAACTTTTTTAGGGATCGCTTGCTATTTTTATGGATCATTCTAGGGATCCTTTCAACCATTTTAAGGAGCAGTTTATGAAATTCCAGAATTTTTTTTTTTCTAAGTTTTACGAAAAGAAGAGAGCATTCGACAATGTTTCAAGGATCCAAATAACTGTGTTCGGATTTATACGGAAGAACCTCTCTGTAGCGTTTACTGGGAATACGCTCAAAGCTAAAAAAAACATTTTATTTAGTGATATTGAATTATGGAATGAATCAGACGTCTTACAATTTAAGTTTCTCCTCAAAACAACCTTACATTAGATTTGTCTGGCCCACTTTCCATAAACTGGTGATGCAATTGAACCTAGAGAAAATCCCGTTTTAATTTTATAACTCTAACTCAAAGCACAAAACTTACTGTTTAAAGAATTCACTCATATGGAAACGTAGGTGAAATTCAATAGATTCTTTTGTGCACTCGTAGGAAACTAACCTAATTATTAAAAGATAAATTTTAGTTCACTTCTTTGTTATAAATACTATTTTACGTTCAGTTTACCAATCTAGATTAGATTATTTTCATCGACACCTTTTGCACAAATTCAAGTAATAAATCTCCGCGATCTAATTTAATAATCTTCCTCGATCACGCTATATCTCATCAGACCACATCAAAGCCTTTCTTCTGCCTATGCATCACACGATCTGGCAGACAATGAGCAGACGGGCGAGATGAGCTCGCATTTCATTGCCTATCTAATTTGCCTATCATACGCCGTAGGGGTTTGCAGTACAGTGGATACCTAGCGATTCGTACACTCCCCAGCCCATAAACCCTGGTCCTGTCCCTCTTTAGATGCCTCACCAGGTTTATCCTCTAGTTCTAGAATCGCTAACTTCGAAACCGGTCGCCTGAAACATCCTGTGTTAGTTCGAACCACGGCTTGTCGAACACGTCCATCCAATCCTGCGAAAACCTCTTCAATGATTCCTCGTACTCCTGCGCTGTCCTTAGTATCCATTACCAGAACCAGGTCTCCAACTTTCAATGTGCGGCCATCTTCGTACCACTTGCTTCGCTGGTTCAATGTTGGAAAATATTCTTTACACCATCGTGTCCAAAGCTCCCTTGCCAAGGCTTGCGAACGCTTGTAAGTACTCCTCAGTTCTTCCGCCAGTGAAATCGGTGTCTGGAACGGTTCATGTTGTCCAGAAGAGCTCCCACACAGGAAGTGGTTAGGTGTGATAGCGTCTAGCTCTGTGTCCTCCGTACCAGAATACAACAGGGGGCGCGAGTTGATCAGGTACTCTGCTTCAGTCAACGTGGTTATCAAGATTTCATCGTTTAGTCTCCGGCCATCATTCAGCACAGCCATCGCATCTTTAACAGACCTCACCATTCGCTCCCACACACCACCCATGTGGGGAGCGGATGGGGGGTTGAAGGTCCATTTGGTCCTTGCATCCGTGAACGTGTCGGCACATTCCTCATCAATCTTCTTCAGCTCTTCTCTTAGTTCTCGGCTGGCTCCCTTGAAATTCGTGCCATTGTCACTGAATATTTCCACGGGGGAGCCACGACGTCGAATGAAACGCCTAATGGCAAGTTTACACGATTCAGTACTGAGGCTGAAAGCAACGGCTCTTACTACCAGGCATGTGAAGAGTGCTACATAACGCTTTTCAGTTCTCCTGCCGATACTCACATCAATGGGCCCGAAGTAATCCAGACCCACGTAACTGAAGGCTCTGACGAACGGCTGCATCCTTTGAACTGGTAGTGGTGCCATTCGTGGGACAGTCGGTTTACTTTTGCGTAGCCTACACACCAAGCAACCGTTGATCACCTTCCCCACCGCTGTTCGTAATTTTGGGATGAAATAGGCTTGACGCACTTCGTTCACCATTGTCTCCTTCGATGCATGGCCGTACCGCACATGGAAATCTTCAATTATCTTCGCTGTAATCGTATGTTCTCTAGGCAATATCACTGGAAATCGAGTACAGGTCGCCGCGAACTCGGCCGCTGCCGTTCTACCTTCCATTCTCACCACTCCGTCCTGGTCTATGAATGGCGAAGTCCTAAATAGCCGACTAGATTTTTCGATATGAATCCATTCACTCGGTGGTAGTTCTTTGTTCTTCATCAGAATTTTCACTTCGTCCGCGAACGAATCCGATTGAGCCATACGCCACAATACTCGCTGAACTTTATCCAGTTCTTCCTGTTGGATCACCACCTGCACTGCTGGAATCGTCGAAGGCCTTCCTTCAACACCGTTGATCGCTTCAATAGGTAACTTCTTCAGTCGTCGCCTACAGTTAGAGATAAACCGGATAACCAAGGCCACCGTACGGAGCAGCACTCGCCACTTGGAGATTCTAGTCACGTCTATTATAGGTTCCGGTAGGACGATATGATGTAGCAGATAACAAGTTCGAAGTTCTTCGGGCACTAGGGGTTTGGTTCCTGGTTGTTCTGGCCACGACTCCATTGCTTCGAATAAAAATGGTGGACCTTTGAACCACCTACACTCGACGTCCAACGTTGTTCCGTTGCCCCACTTGGTCAAGTCATCCGCTACGTTTTTCTTAGACGGGACATACCTCCAGTCCTCTACGTTCGTTGTGTGCAGTATCTCTATAACACGATGAGCTACGTATAGCTTGTACTTTCGGCTGTCGGATCTTATCCACGATAGGACGGTCATGGAATCAACCCACAGAAAGCGCTTTTGGATAGGCACGCTCAAAGATGAGCAAAGGGTGTTAAGCATGCGTGCTCCAATGACCGCTGCCTGCAGTTCCAATCGAGGTGTAGATGTTAACTGCAGCGGCGCCACTTTACACTTAGATCCTATTAACGAGCATCGAACATCAGCTCCTACTGTGTACCGAAGGTACGCTACGCAACCATAGGCATCCTCTCCTGCGTCCGAGAAAATATGTAATTGAATGTCGCTGACGTTGTTTATCGATTCATTTCCAAAAAAACAGCGTGGGATTTTGACTGATTCGATACTCGGCAACATTTTGGTCCAGTCTAGCCATTTTTTGAAGATGTCATCAGTAACGGGCTGATCCCATTCAGTGTTACTCCTCCAAGTCTCTTGAATAATAATTTTCCCGTGGATAAGCAGCGGCGAGAGGAATCCAATGGGATCAAAGAAACTTATTACGCACTTCAAGAGAATGCGCTTCGTTGGGTGGACTCCGTCGATAAGATATGGATCCAGTTTCGTCATTAATTCCATATTGAATGAGAAGACGTCCTCGTCAGGTTTCCAGAGTAAACCTAACACTCGCTCAGATTCCATAGCTTTGTCGTAGCATAGAGTCTTGGCTACTCCCTCATGATCTCCTAGAGCTTCCAGCACTTTAGGCGAGTTACTCAGCCAACTTCGGATCTCGAATCCTCCCAGTGAGTGGACATGACGTACTTCTAGAGCCCGTTTTATCGCTTCGTCTTCATCATCTGCGCTGTCAAAATAATCATCGACATAGTGTCGATTGATTATTGCGTCTGCAGCGGCTGGGAAAGGACTCGCGTGTTCAAGCGCGTTGGTATCTTTCGTGAAATGTGCATTACAGGGTGAACATTTAGCTCCGAATATAACGGCATCCATGATGTAAACGTCAGGGGCGCAGTTTTTCTCGCATCGGAACAAAAATCGCTGGAACTGTTTGTCCTGCTCACGCATCCGAATTTGCAAGAACATTTCCCTTATGTCTCCTCCTATGCCGATCCGCCGTGCTCGAAAGTGGTTGATGTCACTGGCAAAGAAACGAGCATATCCGGTCCTTTGATCAGCCTATCATTTAAGGAGACGCCTCCTGCTTTCGCTGCCGCATCCAGTGTTAAACGAATTTTCCCCTGTTTTTTTGGGGTTCACCACCACGTTCAGTGGTAGGTACCACATTTTACCGGGTTCGGTGCCTGCTAATTCCTCGGAGGTCGCCTTGTGAGCGTAGCCCTTTCTGACGAACTCCTCAATAGCAGTAGGGTAACTCTCGCTGAGACCGTCCCACTATTTACACCATGTCTTCAAAAATGTTTAAGGTGGCGATTTTCTGAAAGTCCTCCCCAAAAATGTAAGGAAAATGCATTTGGTTAATCAAATTGGTGGACCCCCCGTTAGTTAGAGCCACAAGCATTTTGGCGGACCCCTCGATTTTGGTCAATTGTTGGTTCATTTAAACCGTTATAACTCGAAAGTTTCGCCAGAAACCACCTAAAAACTATAGGTTGTTGAAAAGAGAGAAGATAGGGCTACTATTTACAGTTATAAAAAGTTGGGTCGGCCATATTGATTTTGGCCGCCATCTTGGATTTTTATACCAAAACTGTTTTTTCACCATGTTGGCAACCTCCGATTTTCAATTTTTTTTCGTCAATCGAAAGCGGGTACATTTTTACACAACATATCAAAAATTTAGAGATGTATCTTTTTCCTATCAAAAGTTATCTGCACTTTTGTGAATCATGCCACTTTTGCGCACTGGGCCAGGTGCCGATTGTTTACATAAATGCAGTGTTATTTCACAGTGTTTACGAACATTTATTCTATATCTGAATCCACTAATGAAAAGTTGAAAGTTTTAGCTTTTCAAAACACCAAAAAAGTTTAAAAAGCAATGCCCGCATCGTTGAGAAACAGTTAAAAATGAGAACGAACCTCCGATTTGCCCTAATTTTGCTGCAGGTGCGTTTGTGTATACAAGCAGGCGCCAACTTTGATGCTGTTGCGTGTCATTGCCGGTGCGCATGGAAATGTATGGAGAAAACGTGTCATGATTTACAAAAGTGCAGATAACTTTTGATAGGAAAAAGATACATCTCTAAATTTTCGATATGTTGTGTAAAAATGTCCCAGCTTTCGATTGACGCAAGAAATTTGAAAATCGGTGGTTGCCAACATGGTGAAAAAAATGTTTTGGTAGATAAATTCAAGATGGCGGCCGAAATCAATATGGCCGACCAAACTTTTTATAACTGCAAAGAGTACCTCTATCTTTTCTCTTTCCAACAACCTATAGTTTTTAAGTGGTTTCTGGCGAAACTTTCGAGTTTTAACGGTTTAAATGAGCCAATAATTGATCAAAATCGAGGGGTTCACCAAAATGCTTGTGGCTCTAACTAACGGGGGGTCCACCAATTTGATTAACCAAATGCATTTTCCTTACTTTTTTGGGGAGGACTTTCAGAAAATCGCCACCTTAAACATTTTTGAAGACATGGTGTAAATAGTGGGACGGTCTCAGCGAGAGTTACCCAGTATTGACCCTGTCCTGCAAACCTGGCTCTTTCGCAAAACGCTTTTCCAAGCTCTGTAGTCGCCTGTATGCCATCGGGTAACTGTCGGGCATGCTGACGACATCCATTCTCCAGAGCAGACCCGTCTCGAAACTTTGACCAATTCTCACGGTAGTTTGTTCCAATATCTTACGTGCCCGACGATCTTCATCGGATTCTACCCGGTAGGGACAGTTGACGCCGGCTTCCTCCATGGTAAAATAATTCTTCAAAACTCGATCCATTTCAACGTCGCACTGATGAACACCGCAGTAGTCTTCTCCTGCAATCGCTCTAGTAGGGCCACAGATAGTCCATCCGAGTTTACACCGCAGGCCGATAGGTTCGTCTTTATTTCCGATTCTCGATTCGATCGGCGCCATCAGATCCATATTATCCAGTCCGATTAGGATAGTCGGCTGGGCACTTTCCTGATTCCCAATGTCAATGCCCCGTAGATGTGCAAACTTCTCAGCCAGTTCGTCGAAGTCTACGGTCTGCTGTGGCAAATTTAGTCGATCCACAGTATGTACTTCATTTAGCGGATATTGTTCGCCCTCGTCCTTGCCGGATATAGCCAATTTCACCGCCATCGATGATTTCTCGGTCCTAGTCACGCCAGACGTCCATGTCAGATTCAGTGGCCTTATCGCACCTTTCAGTCCCAACTTGTTAGCCACTCCTTTTTCCAACAATGTTCTGGATGAACCCTCGTCGAAAAACGCGTATGTTCGAAATTGCTTGGTCCCGTTAACCAGGATCACTGGTACCACTCGGAATATGACTGACGACTTTGATTTCCGATGGTGCAGCATGCAGCTCGTTTCTGGTGCCTTTTCCACGCGATGCAGCAAGGGATGGTGATTTGCTCCACATCCTGAAACGTTACACTGTTGCTTATTTCGACACTGCATGGTGCCATGGTTGTAGAGACACAGATTACAAAGATTCCGATCAGCGACCAAGCGCAGACGTTCACCGAGAGACAGCTTTTTGAAGTCTTCGCAATTCCTTGCACGGTGCCCGGCCTTCGAACACGTCGCACACGTTTTATCCTCCGCCGCCTGCGTTGCGAACTTCCTTGATTTATCGTCAACGTTGGTGCCGGACACATCGTTGTGTGCGTGGATGAAGCTTTTCTCTTTTGGAGCCTTCCTTTCCTGTTTCGCTGATGCCTCCATAGTTGGGTTCACGAAGGTGACTTCACTTGCCTTGTCCATCAACTGCTCCATGAAATCCCCGAAGGTTCGAATCGACACGTGCGGTACGACCTTCTTGAAACGAACCCACTCTAGCTTGAAACTAGTGGGTAATTTATCCACCATTTCTTGGAGCAAAACAGGATTGCTTAGATGATCCTGCTGATTCGCAGCTTCTAAATGATCACATAGTTGCTGGACTGCCATTCCGAACTTAATAACAGTGTCCAGCCTTTCCTGTTTTGGGGGATCAATGCTACGTACCTTCGAAATCAATGATCTAATCAGCACTTCCGGCTTACCATAGATTCTTCGCAGCGTGTCTACAACTCTGGGCACGTTCGCAGGTAGGATTAATCTGCTTCGTACGGTCTCAAGTGCCGCGCCCTTCAGACTCTCTTGTAACCTGATCAAGTTTTCTACGTCTGAAAACCCACACGCTGCATTTGAGTTTTCGTATGAGCTTATGAAGATAGGCCATTCATCGACTGCTCCGGAAAATGTTGACAGCTTTTTCGGCCAGACCTGTCTAGCCGCTATTTGAGCTGGTGATGGTCCACACACCGGAAATTCTCCAAGCATTGACGGCGGCACTGGTGCTGATTGCCACTGTCTTTCATTCCGTTCAAAATTCGCGTTCATGTTGACGGAGGTGGTCACCCTTGGTTCCGCTGTATTTCGAAATGTAGCAACGCCAGGGGGCGCGAACGATGACGCTCTGTGGTCTCGGTTATCCAGAGGTCCCTGGGATCGAGCTATGCTGGAAACCATCCCCAGCCCGTACGAATTCATGGTACTCCCTAGAGGCTGGAGTTCTGGTAGTGATGGAACATGTTGTCTATCGTGTACTACAGCTGCTGGCGGAATTTGTTGCTGTCGGGGTAAAACACGAGAATCCGGACGACCGGCTGGAGTTACTGGAAAACAGGCCCCTTGCAAGCCAACGTAACTTGGCCCAGCTACTGGGATCGCTTGCATACCGTAGGTCTCGAAGGCTTTCTGTCCTTGCTTTACCTCTATTTGCTTATCGATCCACTGTCTGGTCCGACTAACGTTGCTCACCTTCGAGCTTCGAACGCTTTCCTCCTCATCATCGTCGGATTCGTCGATATACACACTTGGAAAAAATCACCGACTTCGGTAATTTTTTTACCGAAATCTCAACCGTTAAGTTTTTTACCGGAAAATTCGGTGACGTTTACCGAACTTCGTTAAATTTTGACAGATAAACGATAACATTTTACCGAAATTTGGTAATTTTTACAGGATTTCGGTAAAAAACCATTACCGATCGCTCAGCTGTTGAGATTTCGGTAAAAATTACCGAACGCGACTAGCTGTGTACGATGCCATGACGTCATACCTTCTTCGCATATACTCCTGCTGCATAGCATACTCTTCGTCCAAGCGCTTGAGCTCCAATTCCTTCGCCTTCTTTCTCCTCGATGACACCGTGCTAGTCCCTCTGTGGCGCTGGGACCTCATCGCCAGGCAAAGCTTACAACACCACGGTTGGTTCTGGATAGAGTCGTCCACATTTGCGCAGGAATAATGAAACCATTTCCCGCACTCGTCGCAGGCCACCATTCCACGATCGATCGAGGGGGACAACTGACACAACTCGCACACGCAGTAGGTGTTATCCAACGGTGGTGGGCGGGACATTTTGTAAGGTTCCGAACAAAGAATTAAATTCTTTGAGAAAATGTTCGGATTTATACGGAAGAACCTCTCTGTAGCGTTTACTGGGAATACGCTCAAAGCTAAAAAAAAAAAACATTTTATTTAGTGATATTGAATTATGGAATGAATCAGACGTCTTACAATTTAAGTTTCTCCTCAAAACAACCTTACATTAGATTTGTCTGGCCCACTTTCCATAAACTGGTGATGCAATTGAACCTAGAGAAAATCCCGTTTTAATTTTATAACTCTAACTCAAAGCACAAAACTTACTGTTTAAAGAATTCACTCATATGGAAACGTAGGTGAAATTCAATAGATTCTTTTGTGTACTCGTAGGAAACTAACCTAATTATTAAAAGATAAATTTTAGTTCACTTCTTTGTTATAAATACTATTTTACGTTCAGTTTACCAATCTAGATTAGATTATTTTCATCGACACCTTTTGCACAAATTCAAGTAATAAATCTCCGCGATCTAATTTAATAATCTTCCTCGATCACGCTATATCTCATCAGACCACATCAAAGCCTTTCTTCTGCCTATGCATCACACGATCTGGCAGACAATGAGCAAACGGGCGAGATGAGCTCGCATTTCATTGCCTATCTAATTTGCCTATCATACGCCGTAGGGGTTTGCAGTACAGTGGATACCTAGCGATTCGTACAAACTGCTTTACGGTTTTCTGGTATGCTTCTATGGAATATTGTAGACTCATCAATGGATCATTTGGCAATTTTTCATGGATCGTTTAAAAAGTTTAACGGCGCAAACGTTGGGCTGACATTTTGACCCGAGTTGACCTACATAGCTACATACCTACATACCTGAATATTGTTATTTTCTATAGCCTAATCGAAAGAGCTTATTTTTCTGAGTATAACACGATTCTATTGCGTTCCAATTCCTTTGTGTTGATGGTTTTATAAACAAAACAGTTTTAATTTCCGTGGATATAATGATAGTTCAATCGATAAAATTTTGTTCGCCCTGATAAAAAAGAAATCCCCCACACAAAGTTTGAATGCATTTCAAAAATTTTGAAATTTGACTTATTTTTTTACGGAAATTCCGGTTACGAAATAATCTGCATACACCTAAAGAACCCAATGCGTGTTATACTTCAATAACGCATCTTACACAGACTCCCCTTTACATAGAAGTAGAAGCTCAGTATCAAATCGGAGCATAATGCCACCGCACAAGGAGCGGCATGTGGAGTAGCACTCATTGGGAGCGCGTGGCTTGGTCCCACTGAAGCTCTGGGAGCTGTGAGCTGTTTGACGTGATGATATCTTTCCAAATGGGTTCGTTTTGTGTGGCGGCGGCGACGGCGGCAGCGATGACGACGGTGGTGTTCGCCTTTTTTCGTTCTTATTGGGAGTCCGCTCTTTAAGGTCTCTTCAGCTCAAGTACCTTCGTCAGGGGTGGTGTTTCTATGATGTGCTTGCCGCGGCATAATCCACTCCCTGGTGGGTTGTGACGAAATGGATTCTATGTGTCGTAGTTTTTGGTCCGTTGAGATGTTCTGCTCTGAACGTGCGTGTGGAGTCGATGGGTATGCTGAGGGTACTTTAATTCAAGCTTTTGCAGTGATTGAATTGTGTTAGACGACACACAGGGAAGCTTGTTTTAATGCTTTGCATTAAAGACAATCGAGGATATCATCAGATGCTCCTAAAGTGTTTCAGCTGAAAGAAGTGAAACTTGGATATTAGAACGTTTCTAGTTTGCTATCTTTAGTATTACTTTCAAGAGCAAAGTATGTACCTATGTAATTGGTAATAACCTCAGTCCTCCATCAATAGTCTAACTCTGGGCAAATTGCATGCATTTGCATAGAATATTTGATGAGATTTTATCAATGTAATTGAAGTAACATAATTGATGCTATCCAAACAGACAGTATGGTCATCAATTGTTCAATAATATTTTAGCAATTTAAATGAAGCAAATGTTTACGTCATATTTATTGAAACCCCATAAATAAACTATTCAGTGGTTAGTGATTACGCCCGTCCCACCCCCGCTGAAAGTCCAAATAAAACTCATTACCTTGATGTCTTCATTCTGGCATTTAATTAAAATTCCTGGTTATCCACGAGGTGTGTCCTCTCGGTGGGTCAATGATGCTTCCTCGCCAACAACAGCAACACAGATATGTAGGTGACACAGGCACTGGCAGCTGCAATTCGTTATCCCTGTCGTCACAACACACTATTCACCTTTTGCACCACCGCCACAATTCACGGGAAATTCCCAAATCGTAAATATAAACAGCTTTTCCGCGAAATATCACCCACTCGTTGCACAAATATTTCACCGGGAACAGATTTCGCACCGAGGAGGCTCTTCAGTTTCACCACTATACAGCAGGCATATACCCACCGCTCATTCAATTTCGTCCAAAAACGCTACACCAGTATGCGGGCACACCCGGTTCCGGCCGATTACGGATTTAATTTTTTTTTTTTATTGTTTTAAACTCCCTACACGTTTGGGATTTTTTATGTCACACCGCAACAATTATCACATTTTCACCTTCACACCTTGCGGTAGGAGGAGCGATGGCGCAAAAACTATACCACCCGAATGCAGATGACCGACCATCCGCCAGCGTTTGGTCACAATCCGGTGGGCGCAGCTTCGATCTGTTGGGCAAAAGGTTGAAGAAAAGAAAAATTTAAAAAATTTAGACGGAAACTGTGAATGAAATTTGTGAAATTCAAGGAAATTTCAAAATAATGGAAACATTGTTTAATATTGACCAAAGGTTTTGTGAAAATTAGACGGGCTTGGTGGTCTAGTGGCTACCGCTTCTGATAGGTATGCAGAAGGTCATGGGTTTCAATCCCTGGCCCGTCCCTTTCATCCTACTTTGTATCTTTCTATCCTCTTTATCTCTCTCTCTCTTCTCTACATATACAATTCATGTATATTCATAAAGGGCATTGCATGAAATTCTTTCCTTCTTTTTCACTCTTACAAAAATTTGGTAAACAACAAGGCCAAGAAACGTCAAAATCCCATACAAAATCAAAACAGTGAAGTGCCCTTTGTTCATAGCCATCGCTAGAACCAGAAATTGCAAAAATTCTCTTCCCTTCCTTCCAAGTTCCACAGCACAGTGTTATATAACGCCTACAAGTTATGCAACCAAAGGGAACTGTGTCGCTTATCCTTCATAATAATCACCACACCACCTTACGAACACTATAAATATCCTCTATCCATGGAACGCATCACCGACCCAACGGTGACTCCCAGATCTCCCATACTTTCCGTCCAACAAATACCCCAGTCTGTGCTGGTTGTGGGGATCCAGAGGTGATCTCGGTCTTTAGTAGCAACAACCAGCACACAGCAAACTCTAACATTCATTTCCCTTCCCAACTGACTTATAAGGACGTGGCCGGCGCCGTTATTGATAAAAAATGTCTCTTGTCCTCACAAGTTCCTAACTCATGCTTCCACGGGTCAAGCGATGGCAAAGACCGCCTGCTAAGAGTTGTGTGCGCAGCTGGTAGTGCAGCCTGGGCGCTGTTGTCCTTCTGACTTTAGCTAGATTAAGCAGGGACGACCCGAGCGTCTGTTCACGAAGGAGGTGCAGCTCAAACATCGTCTGTTCTGACATCCAGCGGCTGAGTAAGAAACGCTGCACCACGCACAGCTAGATCCAAGGTGGTAGCCCCATCAGCGTGGTTGTCCCAGTTGTCGCGACCGACATCTGACGAGTCCATTCTGATCGTTTGCCCAGCTATCAACTGGGTCGGATGACTGTCGCAAGAAAACTCACGAATCGAGGAAATGGCGCTCTGGGTGTGAGCCTCGGCCCGGCGGGGTGGGAAGTAACAGCGAGAGAATTTTCAAAACCTCGCTGCTACCGTCAGCTTGATCCAACTCTTAGTGTGTTGCACGCTCCGTGTCCGATGGAAGAATGAATGAAATGCGCTTCGCGCAGTTCGTTTTATTCAGTCCAATGCCCGGACAGGCGCACGCTCAGTGGGCGCTCGGATTGAGCCTCGGCCCGGCGGGGTGGGAAGTAACAGCGAGAGAATTTTTCAAAGCCTCGCTGCTACCGTCAGCTCGATCCAACTCTTAGTGTGTTGCACGCTCCGTGTCCGATGGAAGAATGAATGAAATGCGCTTCGCGCAGTTCGTTTTATTCAGTCCAATGCCCGGACAGGCGCACGCTCAGTGGGCGCTCGGATTGAGCCTCGGCCCGGCGGGGTGGGAAGTAACAGCGAGAGAATTTTTCAAAGCCTCGCTGCTACCGTCAGCTCGATCCAACTCTTAGTGTGTTGCACGCTCCGTGTCCGATGGAAGAATGAATGAAATGCGCTTCGCGCAGTTCGTTTGATTCAATCCAATGTCCAGACTAGTACACAGTGGGTGGGCGCTCGAAGTGAGTCTCGGCTCGGCGGGGTGGGAAGCAAAAACAGACGGTGAAGTTTTTTTTTTTTTTACTTCAATTACCGATGGGCGGAGCACAAACAACAGACATTATCCCGATGGCTTTCTTTCAGACAGTTTGTGATAGGTTTTCATTCTGTGAATTCCACAACAGTTGTTTTTAATGCTTTACATTTTATTTGTACATTTTTACAATTGTCAATCTCATATACTACAATCCCCTCCTCCTCTACTCTCATGAAATGATGAATTATGTGTTTTATTTTATTATTTTATTACTTTTTTTTTTATATACATGGTTTTCTTTATTACCGATGAACTAATTGTTAATAAATCATTCTTATTTCTTTGTTGATGTAATGACTTACATTAAGTTAAAATAATAGCTATGACATCAATCAACAATTTAATTTGTTATTTGATATTGATTTTCCTCGTTCCGCTTATTTTAGTCATATATGTTGTACAACACCATGTCTTTCAGCTTGCTTGGCAGCCGCTTCTCTCGTTGCGGCCGTGGCATTGGCACTACGGCGCTGCCTCCCTTGGATTGACCTCCAGGTACATCAACATTCGACGATCCATCTGTAGAAAGTAAAACTCAGTAGATTTATTCTTAGTTATTTGTTTTAACTTACCAATGTTTCTATCTTTATCGATATTTGGATATGTTTGCTGAAGATCCATATTTTGAGCTGCTTCGAATCTTTTGTCCACGCTCTCAGAGTGTTTCGAAATGTTACCACCTTGAAAATTAGATAATAAGCTGAATCCTTGAATAATAAAATTAAGAAAATATTTCACCTTTTTCTGACACTGCATCATTACTGGGAATGCCAGCAAAACTTTGAAAGTTATCAGAATTTTCCTGACAGTGGTCTTCGCAATCTTGGATGGCCCTCTTAGCATCCCCTACGTTCCTTGAATAAATCACTCCACGGCTGCTTTTTACTACAAGTTTGGCTCCATCTCGTGCTATAACCGTGAACTTTTCAGGATTGAAATTTGAATCTGACTTATTTCGCTTGGTTTGCGTTAAGATGACTTTATCTCCAACTGCGAGGTCCGAATCTTTGGCATTTCTTCGAAAATCTGCATTCTTCTTGCTTTCGAGCTTCGAATACGCATCCTTCTCTCTGATATCTTCACGGTCCAGTTCTGGCGATGCTTGAGTCTTCCATAATCCAGGGAATGTTCCTCGGAATTTCCAGCCAACTAACAGCTCGAATGGCGTTACTCCCAGACGAGTGAGTGGCCGTACTTTATTGTGCATGTGCACGTATTTGTTCAGGGCTTGTCTCCAATTTACTCCATCCAATTTAGAGGCTGACAATGCTCGCTTTATCCCTTCGTTTTGCCTTTCAACAGCTCCGTTGGATTGTGGGCAAAGAGGAATCGATTTGCGGATCTTGATCCCTTTATTTTCCCAGGTCTGTACGAATTTATCGCTTTGAAAAGGGGGGCCATTATCACTTTGCAGCACCAAAGGATAACCCCAGTCGGCGAAGATTTTGTGCAGAGCCGTGATTGTGGAATCTGCATCCATGTGTTTCATCTCTATGACGTGCAAATAACGCGAGTATGTGTCGACGATCACGAGAAATTCTCCAAATCCAAACTCTTTGTCAGTGAAGAAGTCAATCTGTAAAATTTCCCACGGACCATAGGGAAGTTCTCTGTTGGTCAACGGAATAGGTGGGTTCTTCTTTGATAGCAGTAGACACGTTTCACAGCGCTTTATGAATGATTCAACCTCCGAACTCATTCCAGGCCACCAGAAATGGTCACGTAGGATTCTTTTGGTGGAACCGATTCCCATATGGCCCTGATGAGCCGACTCAATAGCTTTTGTTCGTAATTCTTCTGGAAGAACTATCTTGTCGCTTCTGAAAACCGAGCTTCCAAAAACACTAAGCTCCTTGGCCTGTGATTCATATCTGCGCAAACCATGCTCCCAGTGTCCTGTTTCAAGTGCAGCTCTTACTTTCTCCAACTCTGTATCCTTTTCCGAATGTTTCTCAATATCGTCCCAGGAAATTTCCATTGCTCCTGCATCGATAAAGTACAGCAAATGATTGGTGGCGGCTTCCTCATCAAACGATTTGATTGGCTGACTTTGTTCGACCAATCTGGACAGTGCATCTGCCACATTCATTTCACCAGGTATCCTTTTGACATTGAAATTGTAGGGCTGCAGTCGCAATGCCCATGACTCTGCTCTCGTCACTGCTCTTTTCCCAATTCTGTGCTGGCCACCAAAAATAAACTCATTCGATTCTGCATCAGTTCGTATTGTAAAGAACATACTCGTGAGGTACACAGAAAGTCTTTCAACAGCCCAAACCATTGCCAAGGCTTCTTTTTGTGTCTGGGGATACTTCTGCTCTGTAACAGATAGCGCCTTTGAAACACACGCTATTACCCTCGGGTTAGATTCCTGGTCGAATTGGACTAATACCGCCCCCAAGCCAAACGGTGAAGCATCGACGAATAGTTCTGTGCGGTCGTCTCTGTTGAAATATCCAAGCGTAATGGTGTCCCACGCCTCATTTTTTAGGAGCTCAAATTCGTCCTCGAGTTCCTGATTCCAGAAGAATCGATCAGCTCTTGCTAACTCTCGAAGCCTTATCGTTTTGTCTGCTCTGTTTGGGATAAATTTTCCGATAAAGTTGACCAATCCTAAAAAACTCTTCACCTCTGCAATCGACTCTGGATGCCTGAAGTTTCGCAAGGCTGAAATCTTCTCTTCTTCGATCTTCCATCCTTCAGCTGACACTACGAAGCCCAGAAATTCAACCGACTGCTTTCCGAAAGCGCATTTTTCTTCATTTATTTTGACATTATGGTTTTCCAAGCTCTTCATCACCTGTTCCAAGTTTTCGTCGTGTTCTTTCTTAGTACGCCCGAAGATCAATACGTCATCCAAGTAATTAATCTGACCTTCACATCCAGCAAGTACAACGGTTTGCAGAGTCTCCTGAAATATATCGGGAGCATTCGTCAGTCCGAACGGGAGTCTGCGATAACGGTAGAGCCCATCTCCGGCGAAAAAGTTCGTTAAATGTCGTGAGCCTTCGTCCAACTCAATATGGAAAAATGCGTTCGTCAAATCAATGGTGGAGAACCACTGGGCACCATGAAGTTCCATCAGTATCGACTCAAGTGTGGGCATTTTGAAGGGAGTTCTATAGATACATCGATTGGGTCCCCGCAAATCGATGACGAGTCGAATGTCATTCTTTCCTTTGGGTACCACCTATAGGGAAGAACAGAATGAACGATCCATGTCCATAGTGACCTCTTCAATGATCCCGCTTGATAGAAGATAGTCAATCTTCTGTTTCGTAAGTTCCTTGAATGCTTTTGGAATGTGAGTGTACACATTACGAGCGGGCGGCATATTAGCATTATACTTCAACGACACTGGAGGAATGTTGAATTTTGGAAACTCTCTGGTTGAAACGGTTTGAATATAGCGTCCATTGGGCTGAAACTGGTGCCGTTTCTGCTGTCGTATAGGCACATTTAAACCAACGTCAAGGACTGAGTATCTGATCGCCGTGTTAAGCCCCAAAAGTGCTTTGAACTCATCCACCACGTAGAATTTTTCTACTGTTACTGGTCTATCGTGCGAAATGAACAACTCAGCGGAAAAATTGGCGACAACTTTGATTGGTTCAGGCATTGCATACGCTTTCAATGGTGTGTCAGAAGAGGATTTCAGACCAATTATTTGAGACTTAGCGTTCTGATCGGCTAAAATCAGGTCGAAAGATGCCTTTGTAATGGTGTTCACCTGCGCACCAGAATCAATTAGAAATTTAACTCCAATCCCGGCAACTTTTGCTTCAATCGTTGCATTTGGAATTCTATGGCCACAAGTGGCCTGCATGTTGTTCACCTCTAGTGTATCAGATTCGGCGACTTGTGAATCGGTTTTAGCCTGTAAAATGATACGCAAACATTTAAATCAATATTTTATTTTCTTTTATTTCAATTAGTTTATTTCAAATAAAACTTTTCTTTCAAGTTGTAATCCATTTAAGATTGTTTCAATAAAACATGTTACTCCAAATCATCAATGTTTTGTACCTTTGGGTCTGGATCAGCTTCCGTTTTCGCACATTCGATGGCGGCAATCTTCCGTTCTACGGTAGGCTCCTCTTCCTCTGCGTGGCGTTTTAAGGGTCTTCTCTGCTCCAATGGGCTGGACTGATTCGATGGACAGCAACGAGCAATATGGCCATACTGTCGGCAAATTCGACAGTCCTTCTTGATCGCAAAGCATTCAGATGATCGGTGATAAACGCTTCCGCACCTCCAACAGTTGGATTGTGAACGATTGTTGCCTCTCGAAAATCCTCGTCCTCCTCTTCCACCACCACGGTTCGGGAATCCTCTGCCTCTTCCGTACGAACTGAAAGCTGTTCGTTGGTTACGATATTCCTCATTGCTGTGAGACACCGCCGCAACCAATGGCGAATCTCTCAGCCTTTGCCTCCTTAGAAACTCTTCTTCGCTTGATTTTTCAATCTCATGGTCCTGGATCAGATCGATGAGGTCCTTCATGGTACCTTGCTTCAGCCAATTCCGATTGGCCAGTGTCCGAACTCTAGCATCGTTAGCCCTTTGTGTGATAACTCTCACTACCGCCTCCATCTCTTCATCCGGTCCATAACCACACAGCTTCGCAGCACAGGTCACGCGCCGCACAAATGCAATGCTGTTTTCCGTAGCTCCTTGCAGCATCATCATAAGCTTTCCTCGTTGCGTTAGTGTGTATGCCCTGGATCCATAGTATCCGTCAAGTCGAGCCAATGCGTTCGAGAATGGGGAAGTTTGCTCATCCGGCATCTCTGGTGTAGAAGATGTCGTGCTCAAGATTTCCCGGAGCTTGGGGCCAGACTTGATCTTGAACACTCCGTATTTCATCCTTTCATCTGTAGCGTTGGCCAGCTGAAGCGACGAAACAAGCATGTCCTTCCAGTATTCGAATGCTTGTTTGTCAATTTCAGTTTGCCCTTCCGATGGTACGCATTCCGGTATGTTCAGTGCACCAAGTGACCAATTGCTCATCGCCGAAAGAAGTGGTCCATCAGAGTGGCCCGTGCTAGACGACGCCGGAATCCAGTCACTGCCAAAGCCTGACAAACTTGCCACTTGCTCGCGGAGTGCGTTGTTCTTTTTGAGAACCTCGCTCAGTTCCTTTAGAAGGGACTTTTTCGAGGGCGTTCTGTAACGAATCACAAAATAATTGGATTAGCTCAATTTCCAAAGCAATTTTCTAATACACTCCGTCTTTTTCCACCGGAGGCATATTCGAAACTCGTCTATGTCCACCGAGTTCGATTCTTATTTTTTTTAACTAGACCTCCGTCTATTTCCACCGGAGTCTATGCAAACTTACTTTGTGGGAGCCAGCGGTCCGTTGAATGTTGCGCCACTGTCGCGACCGACATCTGACGAGTCCATTCTGATCGTTTGCCCAGCTATCAACTGGGTCGGATGACTGTCGCAAGAAAACTCACGAATCGAGGAAATGGCGCTCTGGGTGTGAGCCTCGGCCCGGCGGGGTGGGAAGTAACAGCGAGAGAATTTTCAAAACCTCGCTGCTACCGTCAGCTTGATCCAACTCTTAGTGTGTTGCACGCTCCGTGTCCGATGGAAGAATGAATGAAATGCGCTTCGCGCAGTTCGTTTTATTCAGTCCAATGCCCGGACAGGCGCACGCTCAGTGGGCGCTCGGATTGAGCCTCGGCCCGGCGGGGTGGGAAGTAACAGCGAGAGAATTTTTCAAAGCCTCGCTGCTACCGTCAGCTCGATCCAACTCTTAGTGTGTTGCACGCTCCGTGTCCGATGGAAGAATGAATGAAATGCGTTTTTTTTACTTAAAATTCGTTTTATTTTCATATTCTTTTGGTTTTAACAATTATTTTACATTTCAAGTGATCTGCCCTTCTGGCACTTCATCTTTATGGTTATTTATATACATTTTTGTCTTGGTACTATTTAAAAATTTTACATACTAATTTACATGTCGGCTCCTATTGGAGCTCTGGTGGCTTTTATAAAAGAGAAAGGAGAGAGTGGAAAGAATTTGATAACCTAGCTACTATTTACAAAACTACTATATACAAAATTTGTTATTCTAGGGGGTGAACAAGGTCTCGGATGACCTGTTGGTCGGAGCTGTGGCAACGTACCCTATACCTATCGATAGACTCACCAAAGCGCTCATCGAGTGTTTTCATTCCGGCCAGACGGTGAACCTCGGATGTTCTCATTCTCGGAGGAGTGTTGAGAATCATCCGTAGGAACTTGTTTTGAACTCGTTGGAGTTTCAGATGGTGTGTTTTGGCGCAGCTCTCCCAGACTGGCACGCCGTATTCGATGACTGGCAAGATGATCTGTTTGTAAACAGCAAGCTTGTTCTTATGGGACAGAGTCGACTTCCGGTTGATAAGAGGATAAAGTGACTTTAGTAAGATGTTACATTTGGTGACCGTCTTGTCGACCTGCTGTCTGAACAGCAGCTTGCTGTCTAAGGTGAGGCCAAGATAATCAGCTACGTTCGACCATTCCACCGTTGAGCCATTGAGGGTGATCTTACAGTCCTCAGCCGGAGCAAGTCTTGGGGATTTGGAGTGTGGGAAGAGGATAGCCTGGGTCTTCGCCGCGTTGACACAAATCTTCCAGCTGGTGAAGTACTCTGTCAGGACATTCAGGCTTCTTTGCAGTCTCGACGTGAGCGCTCGTATTACCCTACCGTTGTGGACGACTGCGGTATCATCAGCGAACAGCGACAGAGATCCATTTTCAGGGAGTTGGGGCATGTCCGAGGTGAAAATGTTGAACAGAAGTGGACCTAGTATGCTTCCCTGCGGAACGCCGGCGGACACATCTTGCGCGTCAGAGACTGCAGCATGCATCGAAACACTGAAGATCCTGCCCGATAGATAGTTTTGTACTATTTTCACCAGGTAGCTGGGAAGATTGTGTCGCTGTAGCTTGTACACCAGACCATCGTGCCAGACGTTGTCAAAGGCCTTTTCAACGTCCAGCAGGGCCATGGCGGATGTTTTGGACACAGACTTGTTCCGTCTGAGGATGTTCGTTACTCGGTTCAGTTGGTGCACGGTGGAACGACCGTGTCGGAAACCAAACTGTTCCTCGAGTAGGATGTTGTTGTGGTTGGTTGCAGCAAGTAACCGTCTGTGGATCGCTTTTTCAAGGAGTTTTGATAACCCTGAGAGAAGGCTGATGGGGCGGTAGCTTTTGGGGGAAGTAGGATCCTTCCCAGGCTTCGGGATTGGTATGACTTTAGCTGACTTCCACGACGAGGGGAAGTAGCTAAGTCTGAGGCACTGATTGAAAATCAGTGCCAGATGTTGGTAGAACTGGGAGCTCAAGTTCTTGAGCTCCAAGTTCAGGATGTTATCGAAGCCTGGGGCCTTCATATTTTTCGATGTTTTAATGTAGGCCGTCAATTCATCAGCTGTGATCTCCAACTCCTCCGAGAAGTCGTTGGGGATCAGATGAAGGTTGGAAGCATGTTCATTGACGACAGCTTCCTGTGGGCTGACAATGTCTTGCCCGAGATTGTGAGAGCTGATGAAGTGCCGGCCTAGCTCAGCAGCCTTCTCAGCAGGGGTTATCAAACGATCCACAGAGCTGGTGTTGTCCAGTGGACGCAACGGTGGAATGGGTCGAGATTTAGTTTTCAAAATTTTTGTCAACTTCCAGAACGGCTTAGCACAGTCTGGGAGAGAGCGGATCTTATTGGCAAAGTCGTTGTTTCTAAGGTCCACCATTCTGGCCTTAATGATTTTATTTATGCGATTTACATCGCTTTTTAATGCAGGCAGACCAGTGCGTTGGTACTGCCTGCGAGTGGTGTTACGCAAACGAATGAGGTCTTTGGTTAGTGTATCGATAGGTAGGGTGTTACTCACCGGTCGGGACTTCGGCACATGCTGCTCGCGGGCCAAGGAGATGGCCGCCTCGATGTCGCTCAGCTGGCGGTCGATGTCGTCGACCGTCTCAGGGATGGCCTCGTAGCTGATGTTCTGGTCGACGCTCCGCTGGAAGAGGTACCAGTCGACTTGATGGTAGTTTCGCCTGGAGATCGTGTGCCGATTGATCGAGGAGCTAACTTCGGCCACCACCGGATAGTGGTCCGAGCTAAGCTCCAAGTGAACGATCGGCTGGGAAACGTTCCTGTCCATGTTGGTGAGGAACACGTCGATGGTCGAGTGAGCCCCGGATCTGCTCAACCGGGTGGGAGCATCCGGACTCAGGATGGTGTAGTGTCCTTCTTCCAGGTCTTGCTGCAGGATGGTGCCGTTGCGGTTTCTTCGATGGTTTCCCCAGGCTTCGTGTTTGGCGTTGAGGTCGCCAGCGACTATGAATCGCCCCTGTCGCCGAGTAAGCTTGATGATGTCGTTACGTAGAGCCGTTGCCGTCCCATCGGTGAAGTTGGCCTGCTTGGGGCAGTAGGCCGCGATGATGGTGATAGGGCCAGCAGGTGTTTCGACCTCGACACCTAGGGCTTCAATGAAGTTTAGTCGAAAACTCGGCAGCAGGTGGCAATTGATGTTGAGGCGCAAGGCGATGGCGACTCCCCCTCCACTGGAGTCGGTCCGATCTAGCCTCACAATACGGTATCCGGGAATGAAAACGCTTTTCTCCGGTTTGAGATGCGTTTCTGTGATTACGGCAATGTCAATGTCTTTCTCGTCGAGGAATTCGGCGAGTTCACGAGTTTTGTTCTGTATCGAACAAGCGTTCCAGTTTGCTAGGATGGTGGTGTCTTCACGGCCCATATTTGGTCAGGAAGGTCATGACCACTATGGTAGCGGCGTCGATTTGTTGCTTCTTGGAGCGGCAAGTGCTCAGCCGCTCGTATAGGTCACGCGTGAACTCGGCGACGATCTCCGGCGAGTACAGGGAATCCTCTTCGGAGGATAGCGGTGTTGGAACTCGGCGTTCGTAGTTACCCCAGCCAGGCGGAGGAGAATGCTGGGTTAGTTGGGTGGCGGCCGTCGCCGCATAGCTTCGTTGGCCGGGATTCGGCCGGTTGGTACCGCTTCGTCGATTCGGGTCGAGTGGGGGGAGATTGGGCACTTGATGTGCCAGCCTGGGGAAATGTTCTTCGGTTGGTGGGGGAGGCGGAGGCCGGTTACGGCCGCCTTGCTTCCTGGTTGACGCCCTCCTTCGGATTTCCAGGAATTCCGCTCGCTTCGGGCAGTTACGGTTGCTGCCCTCGTGTTTGGCACCACAGTTGGCACACTTTGGTTCGGAGCCCTCTTCCATCTGCTGGCAGGATGAAGTGGGATGCGCTCCGGCGCACTTGCCACAGCGGGATTTCATGTGGCAGTTTCGCGTTCCGTGGCCAAACGCGAGGCAGTTCCCGCACTGGGTGACGTCACGCTTCTTGGGTCGGTACCGTTGCCACTCCACGATGATGCTGAACAGCGCCTTGATTTTGTGGAGGTCCGCCAAAGTGGCAGAGTTCTTCTCCAGGTGTACCAGGTACAGCTGGTCCCGGTGGTTTCCGTCCTGGATGCGCCGGATGGGGAAAACTTGAATCGGCTTCAGTTTCACGGCCTTCAGTTCCTCCATGATGGCCTCTGGAGTTTTGTCCGGAAGCCCGTGAATGAGCACCTTCATCGGTTTGCCTCCTGGCAAATCATGGGTGTAGTACTCGTGGTTTTTGGCTTCCAGGTACAGGGAAACCGCGTTGTAGTCCACCTGGGTGGAGCAGACGATTTTTGTGCCCTGGCTACAGAGCTTAAACAGCGGATGAATTTGCTGCTTGGCCAGCTCTGCCTGGAGCACTGCAACTTCCTTCGTGGCCGTGAACAACGGCGGTAGCTTCACCCTTTCAGGGACTTGTTGGACCGGGAGCGCGGCAAACTTGTTGTTGGCCAGCAGTCTGGCTTGGAGGTTGGCCGAAGGGTCCTCGACACGTGCTCGCTTGGAGCCGAGCGGTTGCTTGGCGACGGGTTTCTCGCCACTGTCCACGGCTGTGGATGGGCCTGGCTTCGGGTTGGTGTTTCGACCCATTGCAGACGCAATTGGTCGTGGTGGGTTTGCTGCTAGTTTCTGCAGCGACGATTGAAAGCTTGCCACCTCCAGTAGATGGGCAAGGGCTGGGGATAAATCGCGAATTGGACGCGAAATCCTGAACTGGAACGGTGTACTTCTCGAACGGCTGGAAAAAACTCGGAAAATCGCTTTTTTGTCACGAGAGCGTAGTCGGACACGTCCGCACTGGGCGAACACACAGACTGATGATATGAATGAAATGCGCTTCGCGCAGTTCGTTTTATTCAGTCCAATGCCCGGACAGGCGCACGCTCAGTGGGCGCTCGGATTGAGCCTCGGCCCGGCGGGGTGGGAAGTAACAGCGAGAGAATTTTTCAAAGCCTCGCTGCTACCGTCAGCTCGATCCAACTCTTAGTGTGTTGCACGCTCCGTGTCCGATGGAAGAATGAATGAAATGCGCTTCGCGCAGTTCGTTTTGTTCAGTCCAATGCCCGGACAGGCGCACGCTCAGTGGGCGCTCGGATTGAGCCTCGGCCCGGCGGGGTGGGAAGTAACAGCGAGAGAATTTTTCAAAGCCTCGCTGCTACCGTCAGCTCGATCCAACTCTTAGTGTGTTGCACGCTCCGTGTCCGATGGAAGAATGAATGAAATGCGCTTCGCGCAGTTCGTTTTATTCAATCCAATGTCCAGACTAGTACACAGTGGGTGGGCGCTCGAAGTGAGTCTCGGCTCGGCGGGGTGGGAAGCAAAAACAGACGGTGAAGTTTTTTTTTTTTTTACTTCAATTACCGATGGGCGGAGCACAAACAACAGACATTATCCCGATGGCTTTCTTTCAGACAGTTTGTGATAGGTTTTCATTCTGTGAATTCCACAACAGTTGTTTTTAATGCTTTACATTTTATTTGTACATTTTTACAATTGTCAATCTCATATACTACACCAGTGTTGGTTGGGACATCGCATGATTTCCGGAGGAATGGATGGAAGGTATCGTGTGTCCCACATGGTGTCCCATCTACAAAAAGGGCGACAAGTAGGATACCGGGAACTACCGCGTGATCACATTACAGAGCGCTGCCTACAAGATACTCTCTCAAATGCCGCCATCTATCACCGATTGCAAGAGAGCTCGTTGGGCTATATCAGGCTGGATTCATGGGTGAACTGTGGCGGCTAAGATGTTCGCCATCCGCCAGGTGTTGCAAAAAAAACCGCGAATACAATGTGCCCACACATAACTTCTTCATCGATTTCAAATCGGTGTATGATACAATCGATCAAGAGCAGCTATGGCAGATTATGCATGAATAAGGATTCCCGATTAAATTGATACCATTGATCAAGGCGACGATGGATCGATTGATGTGCGTAGTTCAAGTATCAGGGACACTCTCGAGACCCTTCGAATCTCGCAGAGGGTTACGGCAAAGTGATGGTCTTTCGTGCTTGCTGTTCAACATTGCTAAGAGGGTGTAATAAGGAGAGCGGGGATAAACAGGAGTAGAACGATTTTCACGAAGTCCGTTCAGCTGCTTGGTTTCGCTGATGATATTGATAATATAGCTCGTAAATTTGAGACAATGTAGGATCAATGAGGAAACGTACATCCGACTAAAGAGTGAAGCCAGGCGAAGAGGATTAGTCATTAATGTGTGGAAGACAAATTAGATGTGGGAAAAGGTCTCCAGAGATAAGTTACCGCGCCCGCCACCCCGAATTTCTATCGACGCTGATGAAATCAAAGCGGTTGAAGAATTCGTGAACTTGGGCTCACTGGCTCGCCGACAACGACACCAGCAGAGAAATTCAGAGGCGCATTGTGGCAGGAAATCGTGCTTACTTTGAACTCCGCCGAACTCCACGATCGAATAAAGTTCGCCGTTACACTATCTACAAATCTCTGATTAGACCGGTCGTCCTCTATGGACGACCTCTAACATGGACCCTACGAGCAGAGGACCAACGCGCCCTTGGAGTTTTCGAACGGAAGGTGTTGCGTACCATCTACGGCGGAGTGTAGATGGAAGACGGGACTTGGAGAAGGCGAATGAACCACGAGCTGCATCAGCTGCTGAGAAAACCAACCATCGTCCATACCGCGAAAATCGGGAGGCTACGGTGGACGGGTCACGTCATCAGGATGTCGGATAGCAACCCGACTAAAATGGTTCTCGAGAGTCATCCGACCGGTACAAGAAGACGTGAAGCGCAGCGAGCTAGATGGGTCGACCAAGTGGAGGACGATCTGCGGACCCTACGCAGAGTGCGGAACTGGAGACAAACAGCCATGGACCGAGTGGAATGGAGACGACTACTATGTACAGTAGAGACCACCCCGGCTTTAGCCTGATCGGTAAGGTAAGTCACTACTGAGCAGAAGTGACTCTGGATGTAAGGAACGCGTTTAATAGCGCAAGCTGATCAGCTATTGCCGATGCGCTTCTGCGTCTGGTGATACCCGGGTACTTGTACAAGATTCTTGGAAGTTACTTTCGGAATCGAGTACTAGTTTACCGCAAGGTTCCATCCTGGGTCCGGTGTTTAGAATGTAATGTACGACGAGGTGCAGGATTCCCAGGATGACCTCCATGGTCAAATGGCACCGCGCGTGGGGCAGTTCTTCCAAAGGAAGGTGGACCCATAAGTTGATTCCGAGGGTAGATAGTTGGATTAATAGGCGCCATGGGGAAGTTACATTCCACCTGACACAGGTCCTTACAGGTCATGGTTGCTTCCGACAGTATCTACACCGTTTCGGGTATGCGGATTCTCCCGAATGCCCAGTGTGCAATGGTTTAGAGGAAACGGCGGAACACGTTTTGTTCGTGTGCCCGCGTTTTCGCACAATGCGTGACCGCATGCTTGCCACATGCGGGGCGGACACAACTCCGGACAACTTGGTCCAGAGGATGTGTAGGGATGAGTTTGGCTGGAACGCCGTTTCAACGGCTATTACCCATATCGTCTGGGAGCTACAGAGGAGGTGGCGCGTGGACTCGGAGAATGGCTAGTTCAGATGCAGTACAAGAGGTGGTCCAGGGATTCGAAGTCGGCTTCGTAGGTCATACCGGTGCCCTGCGGTCGAAATCGACCCTTACAGCGATTAAGTGGCCGCGGAGAGGAAGTCTCGGTAGCGTTGCTGTCGTAGCGTTGATCTCCGAGCCCGCTGTTGGAAAGAGGTCTCCGGCAAGGGCCGGGGCAGGTGGAGACTCTGCTGTCAGCAACCTACTGGTGCATCTGATAGGGCGTGATGGGTAGTGATACCCTTCCTTGCGGGTAGGTCAGATCGGTTTACACGTAGGCATCAGTTATTGATGTCTGCAAAACAGTTGGGCGCGGGCGTAGGGTTGATCCTGTCCGCCTTCCGAGGACAAAGGGAGTGATGAGGACCACTCGGGAAACAGGCTAAGCGCTAGCATGCTACCGTGATGGACTATCCCAAGCGAGTCATCGATGTCCGTTGCTGCAGGCTACGCAGCTAGCCTTGAGGGTGCACTAGTCCCTCTCTGAAGCAGTGACTTCTCGGTTCTGGAGAGACGAAGGGTTTGGCGACCGTAGGAATGTTGTTGAGTGGGTCGAGGAGAGAGTAATCCTGGCTTTTACTTTTGTTGTAGAAGACGGCCTTAACCCCACACTACCCGGACCTTTCTGTTCGGGTGTCTGTTGAGCAGACTTTCCCGCTATGGTTAAAAAGGAAAAAAAATGACCTGCAAGCATTCGAAGATTATGAACAACGCATACGATGAGCGTAAAATGGATGGTAGCGTTATAAGAAAAAATGTGCCAGCCCAGTATGTTTTCCAATAGCTTTCCATACGTCTCGCCAGGGTTATATAAACTTTTGTTATTGATTCCTGAAACAACTGATTCAATTGTTATGTACTATTTCATGCTGTTCAATAACAAAATTCATCTACTTCAGGTAGTCCATCACTTGCAGCATCGACAGCGATTGGCAAAATTTCCCGCAATTAATCACCTTCATCCAATTAGTGGGCGCACTCAACCATGCCCTTCACTGTTTACAATATGTATTCATATTCCCTCCCACAACTCCAACCCAAGCCATTTTCCACAATCTGCTAAATCATCAATAGAACTGCTCCGTTCCTCTCGGTTTCTGCTGCTGCTGCTACCATCTCGGTTTATTGGATAATCAAGGAGACCATCAGGTAACCAACCCACCCATCATTAATCGATGATGATGTTCGATACTTCGATGAGACTGATCACAGCTGCTTTTTGGTTTTGCTGAGGTTTTGCATACGTTGACAGCATACCCACCGAATCTATTTCCCAGTCAAATAAATAGTGAATTAGTTAGCGCTCAGCGCGCCAATTGTGTGAACCGCTCTTGTCTGCCTGCCACATGGAAGGGAATGGAGTGATGATGGCATCGAATGGCTCCTATTCCCCTCTCTCTCTCTCTGATGGCCACAATAGCGAACCACGGAAGCAAACACGCAGTTGTTAGGTACTAATCGAGCTAACCTGCATCAATGGGCCACCGGGGCAGCCAGCTAGCTGCCAACGAATTGTGGTTTTACCTCTTTATTCGATTGGCTACGGATCATTGATTTCTGCCAAATTAGATGACAGCCTGTCGCATGATTGAGAATAGTCAACTAGAAGAATAGGAAATTATGACGCGTGGATGCAGATGGTTAATAGAAAATCAAAAATGTGGTGACATAACTGAATGTTCAATTTTTGCTTGTAACCCAGATAGAAAATGTAATGGATAGAAAAGGGGACACAAGAAAAAATACATATGATAAAAGGTACAATATAGAAACTTGAATGAAGAAGATAGAAAAATGAAAATACAAGGCAAAATGAAGAATATAGAAAGAAAAGACAGCGAAGATAGAAGATAGAAGATAGAAGATAGAAGATAGAAGATAGAAGATAGAAGATAGAAGATAGAAGATAGAAGATAGAAGATAGAAGATAGAAGATAGAAGATAGAAGATAGAAGATAGAAGATAGAAGATAGAGGATAGAAGATAGAAGATAGAAGATAGAAGATAGAAGATAGAAGATAGAAGATAGAAGATAGAAGATAGAAGATAGAAGATAGAAGATAGAAGGTAGAAGATAGAAGATAGAAGATAGAAGATAGAAGATAGAAGATAGAAGATAGAAGATAGAAGATAGAAGATAGAAGATAGAAGATAGAAGATAGAAGATAGAAGATAGAAGATAGAAGATAGAAGATAGAAGATAGAAGATAGAAGATAGAAGATAGAAGATAGAAGATAGAAGATAGAAGATAGAAGATAGAAGATAGAAGATAGAAGATAGAAGATAGAAGATAGAAGATAGAAGATAGAAGATAGAAGATAGAAGATAGAAGATAGAAGATAGAAGATAGAAGATAGAAGATAGAAGATAGAAGATAGAAGATAGAAGATAGAAGATAGAAGATAGAAGATAGAAGATAGAAGATAGAAGATAGAAGATAGAAGATAGAAGATAGAAGATAGAAGATAGAAGATAGAAGATAGAAGATAGAAGATAGAAGATAGAAGATAGAAGATAGAAGATAGAAGATAGAAGATAGAAGATAGAAGATAGAAGATAGAAGATAGAAGATAGAAGATAGAAGATAGAAGATAGAAGATAGAAGATAGAAGATAGAAGATAGAAGATAGAAGATAGAAGATAGAAGATAGAAGATAGAAGATAGAAGATAGAAGATAGAAGATAGAAGATAGAAGATAGAAGATAGAAGATAGAAGATAGAAGATAGAAGATAGAAGATAGAAGATAGAAGATAGAAGATAGAAGATAGAAGATAGAAGATAGAAGATAGAAGATAGAAGATAGAAGATAGAAGATAGAAGATAGAAGATAGAAGATAGAAGATAGAAGATAGAAGATAGAAGATAGAAGATAGAAGATAGAAGATAGAAGATAGAAGATAGAAGATAGAAGATAGAAGATAGAAGATAGAAGATAGAAGATAGAAGATAGAAGATAGAAGATAGAAGATAGAAGATAGAAGATAGAAGATAGAAGATAGAAGATAGAAGATAGAAGATAGAAGATAGAAGATAGAAGATAGAAGATAGAAGATAGAAGATAGAAGATAGAAGATAGAAGATAGAAGATAGAAGATAGAAGATAGAAGATAGAAGATAGAAGATAGAAGATAGAAGATAGAAGATAGAAGATAGAAGATAGAAGATAGAAGATAGAAGATAGAAGATAGAAGATAGAAGATAGAAGATAGAAGATAGAAGATAGAAGATAGAAGATAGAAGATAGAAGATAGAAGATAGAAGATAGAAGATAGAAGATAGAAGATAGAAGATAGAAGATAGAAGATAGAAGATAGAAGATAGAAGATAGAAGATAGAAGATAGAAGATAGAAGATAGAAGATAGAAGATAGAAGATAGAAGATAGAAGATAGAAGATAGAAGATAGAAGATAGAAGATAGAAGATAGAAGATAGAAGATAGAAGATAGAAGATAGAAGATAGAAGATAGAAGATAGAAGATAGAAGATAGAAGATAGAAGATAGAAGATAGAAGATAGAAGATAGAAGATAGAAGATAGAAGATAGAAGATAGAAGATAGAAGATAGAAGATAGAAGATAGAAGATAGAAGATAGAAGATAGAAGATAGAAGATAGAAGATAGAAGATAGAAGATAGAAGATAGAAGATAGAAGATAGAAGATAGAAGATAGAAGATAGAAGATAGAAGATAGAAGATAGAAGATAGAAGATAGAAGATAGAAGATAGAAGATAGAAGATAGAAGATAGAAGATAGAAGATAGAAGATAGAAGATAGAAGATAGAAGATAGAAGATAGAAGATAGAAGATAGAAGATAGAAGATAGAAGATAGAAGATAGAAGATAGAAGATAGAAGATAGAAGATAGAAGATAGAAGATAGAAGATAGAAGATAGAAGATAGAAGATAGAAGATAGAAGATAGAAGATAGAAGATAGAAGATAGAAGATAGAAGATAGAAGATAGAAGATAGAAGATAGAAGATAGAAGATAGAAGATAGAAGATAGAAGATAGAAGATAGAAGATAGAAGATAGAAGATAGAAGATAGAAGATAGAAGATAGAAGATAGAAGATAGAAGATAGAAGATAGAAGATAGAAGATAGAAGATAGAAGATAGAAGATAGAAGATAGAAGATAGAAGATAGAAGATAGAAGATAGAAGATAGAAGATAGAAGATAGAAGATAGAAGATAGAAGATAGAAGATAGAAGATAGAAGATAGAAGATAGAAGATAGAAGATAGAAGATAGAAGATAGAAGATAGAAGATAGAAGATAGAAGATAGAAGATAGAAGATAGAAGATAGAAGATAGAAGATAGAAGATAGAAGATAGAAGATAGAAGATAGAAGATAGAAGATAGAAGATAGAAGATAGAAGATAGAAGATAGAAGATAGAAGATAGAAGATAGAAGATAGAAGATAGAAGATAGAAGATAGAAGATAGAAGATAGAAGATAGAAGATAGAAGATAGAAGATAGAAGATAGAAGATAGAAGATAGAAGATAGAAGATAGAAGATAGAAGATAGAAGATAGAAGATAGAAGATAGAAGATAGAAGATAGAAGATAGAAGATAGAAGATAGAAGATAGAAGATAGAAGATAGAAGATAGAAGATAGAAGATAGAAGATAGAAGATAGAAGATAGAAGATAGAAGATAGAAGATAGAAGATAGAAGATAGAAGATAGAAGATAGAAGATAGAAGATAGAAGATAGAAGATAGAAGATAGAAGATAGAAGATAGAAGATAGAAGATAGAAGATAGAAGATAGAAGATAGAAGATAGAAGATAGAAGATAGAAGATAGAAGATAGAAGATAGAAGATAGAAGATAGAAGATAGAAGATAGAAGATAGAAGATAGAAGATAGAAGATAGAAGATAGAAGATAGAAGATAGAAGATAGAAGATAGAAGATAGAAGATAGAAGATAGAAGATAGAAGATAGAAGATAGAAGATAGAAGATAGAAGATAGAAGATAGAAGATAGAAGATAGAAGATAGAAGATAGAAGATAGAAGATAGAAGATAGAAGATAGAAGATAGAAGATAGAAGATAGAAGATAGAAGATAGAAGATAGAAGATAGAAGATAGAAGATAGAAGATAGAAGATAGAAGATAGAAGATAGAAGATAGAAGATAGAAGATAGAAGATAGAAGATAGAAGATAGAAGATAGAAGATAGAAGATAGAAGATAGAAGATAGAAGATAGAAGATAGAAGATAGAAGATAGAAGATAGAAGATAGAAGATAGAAGATAGAAGATAGAAGATAGAAGATAGAAGATAGAAGATAGAAGATAGAAGATAGAAGATAGAAGATAGAAGATAGAAGATAGAAGATAGAAGATAGAAGATAGAAGATAGAAGATAGAAGATAGAAGATAGAAGATAGAAGATAGAAGATAGAAGATAGAAGATAGAAGATAGAAGATAGAAGATAGAAGATAGAAGATAGAAGATAGAAGATAGAAGATAGAAGATAGAAGATAGAAGATAGAAGATAGAAGATAGAAGATAGAAGATAGAAGATAGAAGATAGAAGATAGAAGATAGAAGATAGAAGATAGAAGATAGAAGATAGAAGATAGAAGATAGAAGATAGAAGATAGAAGATAGAAGATAGAAGATAGAAGATAGAAGATAGAAGATAAAAGATAGAAGATAGAAGATAGAAGATAGAAGATAGAAGATAGAAGATAGAAGATAGAAGATAAAAGATAGAAGATAGAAGATAGAAGATAGAAGATAGAAGATAGAAGATAGAAGATAGAAGATAGAAGATAGAAGATAGAAGATAGAAGATAGAAGATAGAAGATAGAAGATAGAAGATAGAAGATAGAAGATAGAAGATAGAAGATAGAAGATAGAAGATAGAAGATAGAAGATAGAGGATAGAAGATAGAAGATAGAAGATAGAAGATAGAAGATAGAAGATAGAAGATAGAAGATAGAAGATAGAAGATAGAAGATAGAAGATAGAAGATAGAAGATAGAAGATAGAAGATAGAAGATAGAAGATAGAAGATAGAAGATAGAAGATCTATATATATAAAAATGCAGTGGCATACGTGGGACCGCGCATAACTTGCGAACGAAAGGTCCGATTTGGGTCGTCTAAGTTTTGTTCTGTTTGTTTTCACCCAAGGAAGGTTTATGAAGCAAAAAACATGGAGAAATTGCGATTTTTTGAAAATCGGGTATTCATATATTTTGAACGGGGACATGGGCTTGGCTAGGGATTTGAAACGTCCAAAAACGCAGTAGGCAAGACAAAGTTTGCCGGGGACAGCTAGTAGAAGATAAAAGAAAGAAGATAAAAGAAAGAAGATAGAAGATAGAAGATAGAAGATAGAAGATAGAAGATAGAAGATAGAAGATAGAAGATAGAAGATAGAAGATAGAAGATAGAAGATAGAAGATAAAAGAAAGAAGATAGAAGATAGAAGATAGAAGATAGAAGATAGAAGATAGAAGATAGAAGATAGAAGATAGAAGATAGAAGATAGAAGATAGAAGATAGAAGATAGAAGATAGAAGATAGAAGATAGAAGATAGAAGATAGAAGATAGAAGATAGAAGATAGAAGATAGAAGATAGAAGATAGAAGATAGAAGATAGAAGATAGAAGATAGAAGATAGAAGATAGAAGATAGAAGATAGAAGATAGAAGATAGAAGATAGAAGATAGAAGATAGAAGATAGAAGATAGAAGATAGAAGATAGAAGATAGAAGATAGAAGATAGAAGATAGAAGATAGAAAATAGAAGATAGAAAATAGAAGATAGAAGATAGAAGATAGAAGATAGAAGATAGAAGATAGAAGATAGAAGATAGAAGATAGAAGATAGAAGATAGAAGATAGAAGATAGAAGATAGAAGATAGAAGATAGAAGATAGAAGATAGAAGATAGAAGATAGAAGATAGAAGATAGAAGATAGAAGATAGAAGATAGAAGATAGAAGATAGAAGATAGAAGGTAGAAGATAGAAGATAGAAGATAGAAGATAGAAGATAGAAGATAGAAGATAGAAGATAGAAGATAGAAGATAGAAGATAGAAGATAGAAGATAGAAGATAGAAGATAGAAGCCAGTTGAAATATTTTTGATGAATCATTTAGTTCATGTACAGTTTATATTTCTCAGCCACCACTAGTAGATAGATAGCAGCAACAGGAGCTTTCGCATCAAGCTCTATGTCACTAGAGAATAGAGTTGAAAACTAGAGCACCCAAGGGTGTGTCATCAAGGTGCCTCCACTCACTGGCATCCGCCATTCTCTGCGAACATGTCACGCCAATGAGCTGAGCCATTAGCGTAAAATAAAATATGTTAATGCTCTGGAATATTTTGCCATGCACCGATAGATATTGGGTTTTGGTGATTCTAGAACACGGAACGATTCTTACTGCAGTTGAATACTTTTTTTTTCGAATGCGTCTTCCGAAAGTTGTCTGTTCTGCTTCCGTATAAGTATCTCCGCTTCTTAGTTCTTTTTTTTTGCAGGAATCGCTCGGAAAATAACAAAACCAAGGAAAACTTTTATTTCTCCTCGTTAGCGATACTTAGAGCGGTGCATTGAGAGAACTCCGCAAAAAATATTGAAATAAACTTGTCGACCCAAGCGACAGTCGGTGGCAATCAATGAGCAAGCGTGTAAAAACGGCTGGCATAACCGGACTAACTGAACTGAACTGTTGGAGCGAAAAAGCGTCGCAAGTGGTAGAATAAAATTTGCGTCCCGAAACGAGGATGACAATGACGTGTTGGTTGGTGAACCGGAAGCCTGGCGCACTATCGGTGAACGAGGTGGGTGCTAATGACACTGAGTTTTACTTTTGGCATAGTAGAGGTTCGAGAAACCCTTTTTGCATAAACATGAACAAATTTAGGCAAACTTTTGAACTCAAGGAGATGGAAAGGTTTTTTTACGTACTTTTGGTAGTAGAATGAAAAACCTTTTCACCGTTCACAGTTCATTATCAGTTTACTAAACTTAAGGACTGACTTCAACTACGTCATCCCAGATGCTCCGGAATCTTGTTGAGAAGCTTACTTCATTCGGTTCGATGTAATATTCGTTTCTGTAGCTGGCAGATATTGTTCGCGTACAAATAACTCTAATTGTTGTCCATCTACGGTTCTCTGAAGTCAAGGCCTGACTTCAATCAGGTCGTCAAGATGTCTGCTGTACTCATTGGATATACAAACATTGTCTACTTTATCAAGTATTGGTGCCAGAAAAAAAAGCGTTGGGTGTTTTACCGTGGTATGAAGGATTGCAGGTCGTCATGCTCTCGTGCGGACGTCAACCTTTTGCTCCCATAACGTTTTTGTCTTTCACCTACAGCCGTTTCAGCCAAAAGAATTTCGGTAAAACCAGTACCTGGTGTATCTCCATGGAACCACGTGACAGAATTTTGTTCAACAAATGTAATCTTACAAATCTCCAAAAATCACAAAATTGAAAATGCCACTTTGGGACGAAATTTATCAACATACAATTAAACATCGGTTAGAAAGGAAAATTGCCTCCTCCGCTTCATTTTGCTCTTCTAAACACGAATAACGCATCAAAACTCTTACAACTAGTGGATTTGACTGTTAAATTGCAAAGTTAAATTTTGGAATTTCCTCCTAACGCCTAAAGGTAGGCAATTTCCTTTGTAGTAAGTGATAATAAACGACTATTTCATCGAAAATTTTTTTTTTTTTACTTATTCATGTACAGAATACATCCCAAGTAAGTTTTGTTCGGCTCTATGAGAGGTTTTCATGACCAATTCAATAAAACTTGCAATAAAACTGATTCATACATCTAAACCTCTTGATAACCTCACAGCAAAAATTTCTGAAAATTGCACCCGATGTAAAAAAATGGCATTTTAATTTTTATTCTATTTCACTGAACTTTACATGAAAGAATTTCTTGTATGGAATGTTGAATGCGAGTTTCACACTGGGAGGAAGCTGTAAATTTATAAACTGATGGAAAAAATGTGTGCGTGTCCTTTTATTACAGGTTATATGATGTAACACTTTTTAACTGTGCTCTTTAAGAGCATCATGATGCATCCGGCTAAGTGGACCACTCTCGGAGAGGTTTTGCAAACTGTATTAAGAGTAGCAATAAAACTGTTTTAAAACCTAGTTGAAAAATTTTCCATACTCGAAAAGAGGTTATGATGATTGTTTTTTTTTTTTTCAACAAAAATTATGGCAGCTCAAGAAACAGAGAAGCTTCATCAATGGTACGTAAAGTTCAGGAAAAGATATCATTAGAAAGCAACTGTTTCAAAGTAATAATTTAGTAGTTATATTGTTGCTAGGCTTATGCGCATTCAATTTTACCGTGAATAGAGTAATGCGGGGCAAAAGTTCGCACGGGGCAAAAGTTCGCATCGCAGTGGGTCTTTTTCTGAGCACGAGTTAAGAACCCAAACCAGTGAAGCGAATTGTCAGACAAAAGTGGCACTAAACAAGCAACAAAGAAGGCGCGACGATTACTCTTTATCCTTACTGGTAACAGATAATAGGGGTACTCACTAAACAGATTAAATTGCTGCGTAAGCCATGATTTTCTGCTTATTTGAAATGTTTCATGATTTTGCGAATGATAATCAAAGATTGCCTTGGTGATCGCGATGTTAATCAGTTTAATTGGTTTACGCTGTTTAGTGAATCCCCCTAATGACATGATCTCGAAAATTTTTGTTGCAGACAAAACGGAAGCTGAATTTGTTGCGTACTTTTCAACTCGTGAATATTCAATTATTACTAACCCAAAGTCAAAACTGTTTGAGGATAGATCTTCAGCAGAGTTGCAGTGTTTACCGACTCGAAGTTACCGTTCGAAAATCGCTATGCAAGGCTTAAAAATCCCCAAACTCGTGGTGTGCGATGTTTATCCTATTATTTTCAAGTTGGGACAAACTTATGTCGCATTGGGTGGATTGTCGCAACAAATACAGGTTGCGACATTGTCATTATTGTTGCGCGATAGCTGAATTTTGATTCACTGACCCAAACACATCTGTATGGGTTCGACACATAATCAGGTCAGCAACTCGTCAATAAAAATTGGAACGATTTCGTTATGGTTTGGCAGAGTAATGCGAAAAAATGTGTTTCTCGGTGTTTTGATAAAAGGACCTTTTGGAATAAAAATTTGTAGTAACAGGAAGAAGAAAAATCTCATAACCTCTTGATGTCGGAGAACTGTTATTCCATTAGTAGTTCGTGAGGTGCACTCGAATAAACATTAAACTACTAGTGCTTCTTGCAGAAAGAGACATTGTTAAAACCTCGACAGTGGGGCAAAAGTTCGCACTAGATTTCTGAGTCTAGTACATCAATATGATTACAGAATCTTTGAAGCAATAATAATTTCGTATAGAAACTACTATATATGCATAATATGTGTAGTATGCACCCTGATATCGTTGCGGCAAAGGGTTTGAACTTACTTTTGTAAGAAGATTGATTGTAAGGCATACGTTATGTTCACCCATTTAAATCAATACATGAAAAATGGCTAAAAAACTTTTTTAAACATTTTCTCCGTTATCCTCGTCGTGTCTTTTCGTATGTGTTTGAAGGTCTTTTGTTCATCTACTTTACCGGGGTCTTTCATAGCTAAGTTTGAAAATTCACAGTTATAATTCATCGCCATACTGACGAGGATAAGATGCGATTACGGTCCCGTTCAACAGTTTTGCTGCATATTTGATTTTTTTTTGTCATGTATTTTGTGCAACACGTATCTCTATGATTACCTCACAATGTATTTTGACAACTTCAGTAACGCTGTAAAGGATAGCTCTTAGTTAATAGTTGTGGAAATCTTCATAAAACACACTCTATACAAAAGCTGAACACCAGGTCGTATTCCAGTTGGGCCGTAAAGCTAAGAACAGAAAGAAACAGATACCATGGCAAGAATGAAAAGACTAACATGAATTAACATGAAATAAATGAACATCACACCAATAAACTACCCCGTACAAGGTGCGAACTTTTGCCCCGCATAATGCGAACTTTTGCCCCCACTATGGGGCAAAAGTTCGCATTGGTGTACATGTTTTAAAAATTGTATTACTAAAACTACAAAATGAACGCGAAAAAATCTAGTACTTCGTTTTGAAGGCAACATGATAGGAACCCGTTTAACGAAGAAAAACGATATTGTTTTCTTTCGTTCAATAGTTACTTCGTGAAGTCTGTTAGGTGCGAACTTTTGCCCCGCATTACTCTATTGTCATCTTGGAATGAAAAAAATCAACTTGTCAATTTGGTAAAACAATCTCGAATTACAAGAAAACCCAGCTGAGAGAGTTTATTTATGTGAGCATATGCTATGGAAATGACGGCAAACTATCGATTCACTGCTAATTTGAGCAAAATTAACTATTTTCCATTCACTTTTCTGATTCTTCAATATGGCGACGAGCGCAATTAGCGAAAATAAAACGAAAGTAAGTTTACTTTTATGATGACCACAGTAAACCTAGCAGCAAACATTTTTAAGTATTATTCTATAATATACTATATCCCCTAGTAGGGGGATTCACTTAACAGCTTAAACTGATTAAACTGGTAAAACGTCACGATCACCAAGGCAATCTTTGATTA
Organism: Aedes albopictus; assembly: GCF_035046485.1. Lineage (NCBI taxonomy): Eukaryota > Metazoa > Arthropoda > Insecta > Diptera > Culicidae > Aedes > Aedes albopictus. Next base: position 186,810,656 of record NC_085137.1, read on the forward strand.
TTTCATATGCAAAATCATGAAACATTCCAAAAAAGCAGAAAATCATGGCCTACGCAGCAATTTAATCTGTTTAGTGAGTACCCCTACTATACACTCCCGATCAAAAGTTTGGGGTCACCTCCTCAAAAGCATGTCATTTTTTCAGGCCCACATCTCCGCCAATTTGCGTCCTATTTCAAAACCCCTGGTCTCATTCAAAAGATAATAAGTCAAAGTAATTTTGAACATGATTTAAATGAAACTTTTTCCAAAATATTTGTATGTAAACTTAACTCAAAGTTGCCAAATTTACTAGAAAATGAAAATAAACTTACGGCAGTGTCGCTGGAAATTGGGTCGACCAAATTTTAAGACGAGAGCGGTGATATAGCCTATTTCCTATTAGCTTTCGACTGCTTTTTACCGAACTTAGCTAAAAAAATCTGGAAAAAAATGTTATTGTGTAAATTAACTCCAGAGTTGCTCTCTGTCACTATCAATGGTAGGCAAACTGCCGATTTTGATAGGCTGACTGCGATCCAAGTCAGCGTGTGCTCTGTTGAGTCACCGTCACTTTTCTTTTCCCATCACAACTGGACTAATTGCGATGGCGGGTAGATATCACTGATAGACCTTCTTTAAAATTCGTTTAAAAATCCAAATAAACACATAAAGTGATGAAATTCGACCCAATTTTCAGCGACACTGCCGTAAGTTTATTTTCATTTTTTAGAAAATTTGGCAACTTTAGCTTAAGTTTACATACAAACATTTTTGATTTTTTTTTCTTTTAAATCATGTTCAAAGTTACTTTGACTCATTATCTTTTGAATGAGACCTGGAGTTTTGGAATCGGCCGCAAATCGGTGGAGATGTGGGCCTAAAAAATTTATATGTTTTGAGGGGGTGACCCCAAACTTTTGATCGGGAGTGTATTTGCTAGCAGTATCATAGTTTCTGCTTTTCCACCAACAGATGTCGTTACTAATCGAACGGATTGCCATCTGTTGAGCGTTTGAACAGTTTTATTGTGGTAATAATGAATGCCATAAGGTTTACTTGGAGGCAGCTTTCGACTGAGGTATCTGGACACCTGGGAGGATTTTCGGCGACTGCCACGCCGAAAATCCTCCCAGGTGTACATAAGGTTTACATATAGGAGAGTTTTGTTTACTCTTAAAATCTGGCTTTATGGACATCCCCAAGCAGCACCTGCAACATCATCCAGAATGTGGCTTTTTATGCTTTGGTCTAAATGAGTTGCACTAGAAGCACACGAAACTTCCATCTTGTCAGTTGAGTTGCATTTAAACCACGAAATTCGTAAAGTTGCGGCTTTGTTTCATAGAAATCACAAATACCAGTAGAATAACTAGCCACAGAAGTCCAATGTCGCGACTATTCATGTGACTAACATCTAGTTTGCCACGCCCTTACAGCGTCAGCAGCGGTACTAGAAGTGTCAAGTTAAGTTTGTTTACCAAAACAAAAGGTCCTCTACAAGATGGCCTCTTGAAAATAGTAAGTTATTGCAATTAAAGTTATTAAAATAATTAAATGAGAAAAATGACTACAGCGCCATTGGAGTTCTAAAGTTCGGATAAAATAGCATGTTTGGGCTTAATCAGCTATTCGAAGGTATATGAATAGCATTCTATTCAGCTCACTTTTTAAGTAATTAACCGAACTTCAGTTCACAAAAAGTACACTTGTGTCGCTGAAAGGAACGCTATTCAGCTTAAAAATAAACTTCGAAAAAATGAAAAAAAAAATTTTTAGTCCTCAAAAGTAATTTATTATTAAGAACCATTAGTTCATGTGGAATCCAAATTGACTAATACCTTGAAATAATGTTTGATGTTTTTTACTTACTGAGATTTGAACTCGGGATCTCCTCGTTGAAAGTCGGTGCCTAACCACTACTCCATGTATGTGTTGTTATGCACTGTGGGATTTTACTCAATGTGCTGATATCATATAGTAGAGCTCAATCAGGTTCGCGTGTGAAAATAGAAATACACTAGAACTCCAATGGCGCTGTTGTCACTTTTCCTATTTAATTAAATTGATAACTCTAATTATAATTAATCATCGTTTTTAAGTATTCATCTTGAAAAGGATATTTTGTTTTGGTAAACAAAATTTATTTGACACTTCTAGTACCGCTAATGACGCTGTATGGGCGTGGCAAACTAGATGTTAGTCACACGAACAGCCCCGACATTGGACTTCTGTGGCTAGTTATTCTACTCGTGTGAACTTTCCCTGAACTTGGAATAGTTTTTGAAGTCGAAAGTTCGAAAGAAGTTCACGTGGAACTTCTTGTGAACTTACGCAGTTTGACATTTTCAGTTTGTTGTGGTTCGCAGTGCAAAGCAATAAATTAAGGCCAGCGTATCGACTTCAAGAAAAGATTATAAGTTTTCAGCTTAGTTTTCAGTGAATACGATTGCGTCGATTACCGGTGCGCTGCAGTGACAAGTGAGACGGGTGTGAAAACATCCAGCAAAGCTGGAAAATTTTTGTGCGCAGCCGAAAAAACCCCGGCGGCATCCTGGGGGGAACAGTTTTCCGCTGCGGGGGCAGCCTTTGAGCCACACAATACGGATCCTTTGCGTTGATTACAAGTAAGTACGTTAAAATATTATAGTGGAACAAAGTGTACTTGTGAAATTAACACAAGCTGTGGCTGCTGGGCTCGATTTCCGAGTGATTTAATTGAATGAGAACTTCTCCCCGGCCCCGATGTCGCCGAAGTTCAAGTGAAGTTCACTTTTGGTACGGTTAATATTTATCCGAACTTTCAGTAGTAAGTTCAAAACAAGTTCGAAACAAGTTCGGAACGGATGATTTCAAGTTGTTGGAATATGTTCAAATGAACTATATTTGAATTATAAAGGCACGCAAAAGTTCAACATGAGTTCGGTTAATATTTGATTGAACTCTGTTTTAAAGTTCAACATAAGTTCTTTTTGAACCTTTTTTCAACTTTAATGTCGTTTTGAAGAGAAGTCAAAAGCTTGTACATGTACTTCCAAGTTCATAAACAATACAAGAGTAACTTTTTGGAGAATTAAGTTCAACGAAACCTGGAATTGAACTGAACTTGAACTTCTGAGTTCGTTCTTCAAGTGGAATCCGAACTTTTGGTTGCTTGGGTAACCACGTGTTTGACATCGATTCGGGGAGGCGGAGCTTACATATTCATCGCAAGTGATAATACAGTTAGCTCACATTAAAAGTGCAATGTAACATGCATGAAACATCTAACTCTGATGATGATTAACCTGGGCTTGTTAGGGGAATATCTGTAAATAAAAAGAAAATCGCGTTAAGTACTGTTCCTTTGAATTCCACTAAGAATTTGCATCCTTTGACAGATACGTATTTCGACCTCAACTGTAAGGTCGTCTTCAGTGTCTTGTACTTGACTCGACTTGCAACTCCCTGCTCCCTAACTCCCTGCAGTTCCTGCAAAGTAGTTTCTTCATAAAGTCATCCTGCGATTTTTTCGGAGATATATCCTGTGATTCTTACACAGTCACTGTAACTTATTTTAAACATATAACTACTTACATGCTAGAAGCACTTTCGAAAATTTCTCCAGGTAATCCTTCAGGAATTCATCAAGAGAAGATTATTTTATAATTCTCCCAGAAATTGTTCAGGAATTCCTCCAGCGTGAATGCTGAAGAATGCAGTAATACTTCTCAAGAATATAATGTTATTATTTTCAATCTTTGGTTCTAACCCCTCAGGCTCCCCCTCTAGCTACGCCAATGAAGTCCTGGAATTCCTGGATAAATTAAAAAGGGAATTCAAAAAGTTAATTTATTTTTTTTTCAGAGCGAATCGTATATTTATACGAAGAGTGCTGAAAAAAAAATGTGTTTTGTAAGTTACATGATAAGTTTTATGCAATTATTTTTTTCATTATACCGCAATCTGGAGAATAGAACAGCGGGGTAAAGTTGATCACTGAGTTTTGTAACGAGTTGCATACAATTTATTTGCAATTACTGAAAATAATCGCGAAGTTTTTTTTGCTACACAAGTGGCTTCAAGTCGAGTCAAGTACAAGACACTGAAGACGACCTTACAGTTGAGGTCGAAATACGTATCTGTCAAAGGATGCAAATTCTTAGTGGAATTCAAAGGAACAGTACTTAACGCGATTTTCTTTTTATTTATCTAACTCTGGTTTGTTTGTTCAGATTAGGTCCCAAGAGCGTTACAGAAAACTTGAGCGTCTTTTCATTTTGACAGTATTCTAATTTGTGACAAAGAAGGTGCAATGAAGTAACGCGTAGCTTCAGTAACTTTTATGGTGTGTTGAGCAGCAATTCTCCTACAAAGCTTCTGGTGCAGTATGCAAGGTGAGTGGTTAATATTCCTGGTGTCCATGGTTCGAGTCTCGACATGTTTTTTCCAATTTTTTTTATCATTCCCCCTAGCTCAAGTTGCATAACGATTTAAAATCTGTGCTTTTTGCGTTGCAAAGAAGAAGCAATTGTGTTCTGTTGTTCTTAATACAAACAGTGAATAAATTGCACTGATGTTGCTGGTACTGGCTTGAAACTAGTCGTGTTGCTTGGGTATTGCTCGCAAATGATAATACAGTCAGCTTACATCAAATGTGTTATGTAACATGCATGAAACATCTAACTCTGGTTTGTTTGTTCAGATTAGGTTCCAAATGCGTTGCAGAAAACTTGAGCGTCTTTTCATTTTGACGGTTCTCTAACTTGTGGCAAAGAAGGTGCAATAAAGTAACAAGTAACTTCAGTAGCTTTTATGGTGCGTTGAGCATCGATTCTCTCATAGAGCTCTTGGTGTAGTATGTAAGGTGAGTTGATAATACTTCTGGTGTCCATGGTTCGAGTCTGAACACAATCTTTTTTTATTTTTTTTTTATTATTCCCGCTCGTTTATATTGCATAAGAATTCAGAATCTGCGCTTTTTGGGTTTCAAAGAAGAAGCAATTGTGTTCTGTCGTCCGTAATACGGACAGTGAATAAATTGCACTGAGGTTGCTGTTACTGGCTCAGCAACAAGTCGTGCTGCTGGTCTTCAAGTATACTATAAAACATTTCATCGATGGCTTTCATAAAAGTAGTCATAAAACTGTTAGTTTTAATTATTGCTGTGATAAAACCCTAATAAAAATCAAACAAAACCAATCAGCAATGGAATTGTTACTTGGGATAACTACATAACTTCCCAACCAAGGCTTCACAAAAATATTAAAACAGAAAATTTACGGGAAGTCCTAGTGGCAATCGTTTATTTAGTAGCAATAATTTCAGCTAAGTGAGAAATACTTTGCAAATTTCAAAAAAAAATAAGGTAGAACTAACTATTTTCTAAAAATGTAAATGTTCATACTCATCACCTATTCACCTATGAATTGGATGAGGTAAGAAGTTTAAGATAATTATGGCATTCACAAGTTCCTTATGGATGGAATTACAATGTAGTACCCGAATGATCAATTTGACCCCGGTTTACGGTACAACTAAGCTGTTAGGATTTGGACGTTTTTTGAGGGAAAATCGAAGCGTTTCCATTCCTCTTCACGCCTTGCCGTCCGTTCGGTGGCGCTGACCGATTGTCCGAAAAACGTCAAAATCTCATCCGCTTAGTTGTTTCCATTGCTATCATCACCGCTCGTGGATTAGCGGATTCGTTCTGATTTGTCTGATTTTATTTTATTCATATGGCATTCCGCTGCAGAATCGAACCGAATATTAACAAGGAAATGGCGACACTTGAAAACTTGTTTGCAAATCGTTGCGGAAAAACAAGACAGCAAACTATGAAATCAGGCAGAGAAGTTGCAGGTGTCACATCCTATCCTAGCTGTGTACTTCATTGAAAATGCTTCGATGATAGGCTTGGACGCCGACATGATTTTTCTCTATAAAAACACTTGTGTAGCATAAAAAAATAATAAACTTCGCGGTTATTTTCAGTAATTGCAAATAAATTGTATGCAACTCGTTGCAAAACTCAATGGTCATGTTCACACCGCTGTTCAACTACCCCCCCAGATTACGGTATAATAAAAAAAATAATTGCATGAAACTTTGCATGTAACTTGTAGCAGAACACATTTCTTCCAGCACTCTTCATACAAATGTACGGCTCGTGCTGAAATAGTTATTTATGCAACGAGTTGCAAAATGATGATTTTTACAGCGCGAGTCGTACATTTATCCAGAGGCTTGCCGAGTTGGATAAATATGACGAGTGCTGTGAAAATCTACTTTTGCAACGAGTTGCATACAACATTTTTTGCAATGAGAAAAAAATTCACTGTAATAAGATCATTTCCATCAGTTTCATCATGCTTCCTGTTGGTTGAACGGGATCACCCACGTGTTCCATCAAGCTAGACACAAAACTTGAATCAAGCAAGCTGTGCTATAACCAACTATAACCGTCACAGTTTTTCAAGCTCTTGACATGGAAACACAGGTTGTTGCCCTAACAATTGCGTTATGATTCATAATGCAACCCAAATGAGTTCCATTATGAATCATAATGCAACTGCTTTTTATCAGGGTGTCTACTCAATTATGAAAATGAAATTCCCTGATATTTCCAGGATTTTTCCAGGTTTTTGAAAATAATTCCAGGTTTAACAAATCGACTAAACTAAACATGTTTTCAGATTTCTAGAAATTCGTGGAAACGTAACTTTTTGGGAAATTTCTAGTTCCTACTATAATGACATTTAAGGAGAACATTCCACCAGAATTTAGGACGAGATGATTTTCTGATGGAATTCTTAAAACACAGTCCTGGCTATACTTTAAATAGGAGAATTTTGTGCATAATTTGATGAAAATTTTGTTTATGAATTTCTGAAGGAATTGAGCAAGGAAAACAACAAGAAATTACACTATATTTTTATAAAAGTTAAGCTTGGCCGTTCCTGCAGAAAATTTTCTGAGTAGTTCCTGAGCAAACTTTCTTAAATATTGTCGGACATTTTAAAAATTGCAGCTAACGCTTTGGAACAAATCCTCAAAGAAACCCTTCACGCATAGCTTCAGTTATTGCGCACGAACACCTTCGTTGGTTTCGCAAAAGATTCACTCAAGTATGTATTTTTCATGAATTTCACTAGACTTTTCTCTCAAGCGATTCCTTCTTTTATAGAAATTGCTAGCAACAATGTAAGATATGTTTATAGGTCTTCAGTCAGAAATTTTTTTCAGAGTTTGAAAAGAATTGACTTCAAATAATACTGCCAGTTACTCTGGAAAATTTAAAAAATGTCTACATAAATTCAACTAGAGGAATTTCTTAATTCCTTCAGAATATTTTATTTTTTTTTTCTTCACAACAATTTTAATCGATTACTTCACGTCAAAGCATCGTTTTTTACCAAATGTATACGAATAAATATTGTTACAGATGGACTACTTTCAAAATTAATAGGAAAAAATTGTAATTCAATAGTTTTCGTTGTCAACTATGGGAAAGTGAGAGCTGAACATTGTTTCAAACATTGTTCAGAATCATTTATGAGTTGTTCTAGAAACGTTTCAGAAATAATCAGAAAAATATTGAAAAATTCTTTCAGAAGCAAATTCCGCTAGAAATACCATCGAATCCGCCAGAAGTCCCAATTGATCAATAATATTCTGCAGGAGTTTCAGGAACTACGCTCAAAATATATCTTTAAGTTCTTTCAGGTATTTTCCAACATCAACAGGCGATTGCAAATTTGTTAGGCAAACCTCAATAAATTCTGCAAGACAATAAGCTCATATAAATGGAAATAAAGAAAAATAGATTATACAATTTAAGTCACTAAGCCAATATTTAGAGCTTCAATAGATTGAAAAATTTGAGAATTCAAAATCCTAACAATAAAAGCATGTCGACTCAGTTTTCCGAAATAGGTAAAACATAAAATAGGATATTGCTGTGGAAAAAGTACAAGTTAGTTTCAACGTCAAGAGTAAAGCATATCTGATAAATAATATTTAACGAGCGGGTAGTTAATAGCGGCGCAGCCGAAATTTTTATTCGCTTTGAGGCATTTCTAACTAAAAATTTGTATTAAAATGATAAACACAGAAATTCCCTGATTGTCACCATAATTCCCTGAGAATTCCAGGATTTTTCCAGGTCGAGTAAAATTCCCTGATAATTCCAGGTTTTCCAGGTTTTTCCAGGTAGTAGACACCCTGTTTATAGTGAGGAAAAGTAGACCGTAGTTACACTAAAACAGCAAGTATAAAATGGAATATTATAGGTTCTAGCTGCAAAAAAAATAACTTTTTTGAATCCCCTTTGTAATTTATCCAGAAATTCCTGGCATTCCTACAGGACTTCTATGTGGTATTCGCCAGAAACATCCTGCAAGGATTCATCCAGAAGTTGTTGATGAGATTACTTCAGAAATAGGCACCATTTGGGCAGGTGTACCTATTTTGGGCACTTGCCTCTATAACTAAGTCAATTTCCAGCCGATTGATTTGAAATTTTGTACAGAGTTAGATACTATGCGTACCTAACCTTATACAACATATCAAATCAATCGGTTTGAAATTGACTCAGCTATAGCGGCAAGTGCCCAAAATAGGTACACCTGCCCAAATGGTACAAGACCATACCTCGGGTAATTTCTCTAGAGAGTTTTCCAAATATCCTAAAGCAACTCCTCCAGATTTTTTTTCTAGAGATTCTTTCAGGAATTTCTCCTGTGATTTATTCGGGAATTCCTTAAGGAACCACATTTAATTTTGAATAGCGAGTACAGTATTTTTTTGACGAAAATATAACTTCTGAACAAAAAACGGATTGTTTACCTTTTGCTTGCGTTTTTAACAGTTGATATACTGAGCCTCAGTAAAATCGATTACCAAAACTATCAAAATAGCTTTGTGATCCAAGGCCGTCAAAAAGTACCGAACAGACAATAGGATGCAATCTATGATGTTCTAGATTGAAAGTAGTGAGCTGGATTTTTGTATGATGAGATGATCAAATCTTCATTTCTGAAATGAAATGGTAAAAACAGCGTGGATATTATGATGTCTTATCTAATTTGATGCTGTTTGAGCAAAAGTTTTGGTAACTGCGTTGTTGAAGTTGCTAGAAATTTAATAATACAACAACACAGTTACCCAAACTTTTGCTCAAACAGCATCAAATTAGATAAGGCATCCACGCTGCGCTGCTTCCACCATTTCATTGCAGAAATGGAGATTTGATCATATAACCGTACAAAAATCTAACTCACTACTTTCAATCTAGTACTTTACTGATTTCATCTTATTGAGTGTGGTCGCACAATATACAAATGCAAAAAAAAAACAACTTTTACCTTCATCGATAATTCTTACAAAACTGCGAAAGTGATCATATACTGTTTAAACAGCAAACAATTATAACAGCAAACAATTATAACTCGGCAAGCCTCGTTGGATAAATGTACGACTCGTGCTGAAAAAAATCAACTTTTTGCAACTCGTTACATAAATAATTATTTTGCAACTTGGCACTATAATATTGCATTTTATACTTGCCGTTTTAGTGTCACTACGGCCTACTTTTCCTTACTATGAAAAGCAGTTGCATTATGATTCGTAATGAAACTCATTTGGGTTTCATTATGAATCATAATGCAATTGTTTGAGCAACAACCTGTGTTTCCACGTCAAGAGCTTGAAAAACTGTGACGGTTATAGCAAGTTATAGCACAGCTTACTTGATTCAAGTTTTGCGTCTAGCTTGATGGAACACGTGGGTGATCTCGTACAACCACCTAGAAGCATGATGATGCTGATGGAAATGATCATAGTATGTACAGTGATTATTTTTTCTCATTGCAAAAAATGTTGTATGCAACTCGTTGCAAAACTTGATTTTTACAGCACTCGTCATATTTATCAAACTCGGCAAGCCTTGTTGGATAAATGTACCACTCGTGCTGTAAAAATCATCATTTTGCAACTCGTTACTATTGCAGTTTTCACACATTTTGTTTATTTTTTAAATCATGTCCTGAAGATTCTTCGACTATTTATCTCTTGAAAAGCGAAACGACAGACAAAAACTTAAGAATCCGTTTTTGAACAATTCCTTCAAAAACTAAAAACGATAAGTTATGGTCCATAACCGAACCGAACGTGAGATCCTCGCGACCATTAAAATGAATATATAACGAAGCCACACTTCGAATTTTCCAAAGCACAAATCTGAAGAACCGAGGGTTGGTTTGCGCTGAAAAGTTGATCGATTGGTCACCACCAGCAGATCACCAAACGATCAACTTTTCAGCGCAATCTGTCTTTTGATTCCTCAGATTTGTGCTCTTGAAAATTCAAGGCGTGGCTTCGTTATATATTCACCTTAAGTAAGTTATTGATGATAATTTAGAGAAATTCTCAATAACCTAGTTCGGTATTTCAGGAAATTCCTAAAAAATATGTTTCAACTCCAGCAGAAATGTTATGTTGCCATTCAAAGGAACTCCTGATCCTGAATCCTTGGAAAACATTTTATAATATTTATGTTATATTTTTATATTTTCTATTTATTTTATAAAAGCTAGCAGGTAAATATTTGCTTAGCGTTTGAATAAACTAGACACTACTTTTTATAAGAGAGGTTGATAATGGTACATACTGTTTGCTTAGTAGTTTTGATGGTCGAATCGAATATATATCTCCATACTTTTCTTCATTTATTACTAAAAATAGCACTCAGTTTCAACGGATCACGATCACATTTTATGCCAATTAACCCAAACAACACAAAGTGTGCTCCTATAGCTATCATTCACATTTCATATGTTTCCAGAGCACATCAAATCTCTCACTTTTTTTTCGTCTAAACGATCTCTTCTCCGGAGCAAATGTGCCGAATTTCGAGCCTGCGTAATTTGACCCCGGCGACGAACTTCTGTTTCTGCTTCCACCAAACAACGTTCTTGTCAAACAATCACTCAATCAACTTCTGGGACAATCTTCCTCGTGTAGCAGAACGCACGCACATCCTAACATCATTGCAAGCGAACCGTTCGTCAAATTTGTGATGTGCTATTTTCACTTTCTTATCACTCACTTCGACGCGCCTAGGCGTAAACATTCAAATTCCAATCACGTTTGATCCTTACGAAGGACGAGATCACGACAACACGACACGTGGACCAAAGCATCCCGACGACGGTACGCACGAAACCACCGTTGGGAACCCGCGGGAACTCATGAACCGAAACCGAAAAGTACGCGCGCGCACGCCGTTTTCCCACTCGTGACCGCTCGTTACCAAATTTGAAACATAACTAACGCCTCCAACAATCATATTTGCAAGCAGAACCGGGAAGAAGCGGTGGCCGCCGCCGGGCGCGCGCGAACCCAACCACAACACATCGCATCGCGGCACATCATTCCAGCCAGCCAAACAGCCAAACAGCAGAGCAGCTGATATGATATGCCGGCGTCGCGCCGTCCAATCGACGCCGTTGACGACGTCGTCGTCGTAGCATCGCGTACAATATCACATGTTTCAGTTGGTTTCTTCGCGGCGTTCGCGGTTGCTTCCCAAAATGTGTTTGTAGCTACACATTAGCGTCGCGACGAAGCATGGCGATGCGTAATGAGTGAGCAGTGCGGTTTTCTTCTCACGACTCACCATCAACAAACCGCAACGCAACACAACACCACCGCCCGGTCGCCCGGTATAGAAGCGCGCGCGTGCAGTGAAAATGCCAGTACAACAATTTTCTCATGAGGTTTGCTGCGGTAGTGCTGCTCGATGTGAGTTTGAATTTAGTGAGCAGAAGATAATGTTGCACTTTTATTTTGTTGCATTGCCACCCGCATCCGAGCGCAGCATCATGAGACTCTCCAGGGAGGATATTTTTGTTGCGTCCGTTAGGGTAAAAAATATAATTTGGACATGTATTTAATTTGGACATGCACGGCGATGTATGCCTTGTTCCGGAGAGCTAATAAAAGTAGATACAGGTATGTTCCGTTTTTATCAACACGGTCCGCGATTTTCAGTTGACAAAAACGGAATAGTGATAAAAACGGAATAATTTTCTTTGACAATAGTAGTTTACGCAACAAGGTGCAGAATGAAGATTTTTACAGCACGAGTCGTACATTTATCCAACGAGGCTTGCCGAGTTGGATAATTACGACGAGTGCTGTAAAAATCGAGTTCTGCACCGAGTTGCGTACAACGTTTTTTGCAATTTCATAAATTACCGCTTGAGGATAGTTTTTAACAGAACTTCCATCAAACTGCACACTGATGTTCATAGCCATGTTTAAGAAAGTCTGATCATAGCAGGTTATACTGTGCAGTTGTCACAATTTTTCAAAACTGCGTCCAAAAGGCATCAAGAAGTTGGTCAAAATTAAAAACAGAGCTGTAATGGTTTATTACGCAACGCAAATCGGTGCTGTAATGAACCATTACAGCACTCCTTATTTGGTGTGGGAAAGTAGGCCTTTTCCTGTCAGATTTGCGTGAGGAAAAACAGCCTATTGTCGGATTTTGGTATACGAATAACAACGCGTTCTAATTTACCGTTTTATATTTCTGAGATATTTATTCCGCACCGCCGTACAACTTCTCGGTCCGTTCGTTCACACACAACTCGCACCTCCCTTACCCGGCAACCGCCTCGAGCTCACGTCCACCATCTCAGTGTAGCCAACTGTCCCACTCTAACAATTATCTATCAAGTCAGGGCCGGCGTTAGGCTAGACCTGACATCCCCCCTTTACTTAATAATCATGAACAGCGTTGATTTGGTAATCCTTCAAATATGTTGGCACCCGAAGCGATCGTGATGGACGTTGTTCTTGAAGAGGTATCAACTCCGTTTTCCGTGGCGAGTTTGGAATACCCGCTGTTGACTTTTGTGAATCTTCTTCGACTTCGATTTGTTCGGCGCCTCCAGTTTCCAACGACGTGTTCTTTATTAGCGGTTTTAGATGAGCTACGTTCCGGTGTATGATGCGGTTCGATTCCGTTGAACATAGCGTTGCATCTGATCCCGTCACTTCGATAATCTTGAATTCCTCAGGATGAAAAGTTGTAGAAAGCTTGTTCGATTTGCACATTCTTTTAGCCACCACGGTGTCTCCTTCCTTGAACTCGGAGGGCTTTGCATGGCGGCGGGCGTTGCTATACTCAGCGTCCTTGAGTTTGTTGGTCCAATCCTTGTCGCGTACCTCCTCCTCATCCAAAAGCATTCTTCTATGATCGATTCCCGGCAGCTTGTCACGCAAGATTCGTCCGAACATAAGCACCGATGGTGCTTCTCCGGTTGTAGCATGTGGAGTGGAGTTGTACATAAGTAGGAAGGTACGTAAGTCCCAAATCCAGTCCTCACTTCCAGCTTCTTGGCTTATTTTCAGATGCTTTAGGATAGTTTTGTTCGCTCGCTCCACCTCTCCATTAGCTTGCGGCCAATAGGGCGTGGTTCTGCGAAGCTGAATGCCGTATTCTCGACAGTATGCTTTCAACTCCTCACTAATGAATTGTGGACCATTATCCGCCTTTATGGTTTCCGGAACGCCAAATCTGCAGAAAGATTCGTGAAGAGCTTGGATGGTGTGTCTTGCCGTGATCTGCTTCATAACTACCACTTCGGTGAACCTGCTGAAATAATCAACTATGACAAAAAGGTTGTGACCAGAAGGCAATGGCCCCATGAAATCCACCGCTATGTCAATCCACGGTTTGATTGGCATTCTCGTTCTACGGAGTGGTTCCGGAACCCCAAGCGACGAGACTAGCGTGCACTGCTTACACCGTTTGACACAGCTTTCCACTGCTTTATCCATCAACGGCCACCAGACCTTTTGTCGCAAACGCCGCTTCATTGCTGCAATACCTGGATGGGCTTCGTGGGCCAAGCTTATTACTCGATCTCTCAATACTGTTGGGACAACTATACGCCTTCCTCTGAGTAGTATTCCATCGACGCTGCATAACTCGGTCTCGTATGGCTTATAGTTCTTTGGGAACTCCTCAAAACGACCAATCTCCAGAGCCTTTATCACTGCTTGAAGATCATCGTCATTCTTCGTCTCATTTGCGATTTCGTTGAAGGTCATTGCTACCGGCACCGCTTGTTCCGCAACAGTTCGTACATATCCTTGCGTAGTTTTGTCGATCGGATCTGGGGAAGACGTTGTTAACCGGGAAAGCGAATCGGCGATATTGGCTGAACCTGGTATATGTTCTACCTCGTAGTTAAATGCCTGTAGTCGTAAAACCCATCGTTCTATACGAGCGCATGGGCGAGACCTCGGGCTAAACAAAAACGCTAATGCCTTACAGTCAGTTAACAAGCTGAACTTAATCCCTTGTAGATATAGCTTGAATTTCTCCACACTCCAAACAAGAGATAACGCTTCCCTTTCCGTCTGAAAATATTTCCTTTCAATATCTGTTAGGGCTTTGCTTGCATAGGCAATAACTCTGGTTCTGCCGTCACAGTCTTCCTGCAACAAAACTGCTCCAAGACCAGTTGGGCTGGCATCGGCAATTAGTTTTGTGCGGTCCTTAGGATTGAAGAATCCTAGGTAATCGATATTGCAAATATCGGTCTTAATTTTCTCAAAATCCATCTTTTCTTTCTCAGTCCATTTGAAACAAACGTCATTTCGAAGCAGCTGCCTTAGAGAGTCCGTTTTTGAGGCCAAATCTGGAATGAACCGGCCAACGTAGCATACTAATCCCAGAAAACTCCTAAGTTCAGACACATTCTGTGGTTCCCTAAACTTTTCAATTGCATCGATTCTGCTCTCCGTTGGACGTACACCATCGGCGGACAATACATGGCCAAGAAACTCCAAAGATCTGACGTTGTATACACACTTTTTAGTGTTCAAGAGAACTCCATACTCAGCCAATCTCTGAAGAACCGCATTTAACCTCTCATCATGTTCCTTCTGATTCCGCCCATGAACAATCGCATCATCAAGATAAACAATGACACCCTCCAGCCCCGCAAGAACAGATTCCATCACCTTCTGGAACAGTTCTGGTGCGCAACTAACGCCGAACATTAGTCGTTTGTACCTATTGCAGAAGTATATGGATGTATTGAAAACAGAATATAAATTTGTAGTTCGTTAGTTCATTTATTTTTTTTGTCGTGAGTAATTACTATGCATGAAAATAAAATCTACCTGAAAAGTCCGTGTTTTGTGATAAACGTGGTGATGGGCCTTGACTTCTGAGAGATTTCCACTTGATGGTACGCTTCCTTAATGTCAATCTTCGAAAAACGTACCGCGCCATTCAAAGAGCTCAACAGTTCGTCAACCAACGGAAGTGGATGGGTTTCTCTCAGCACTGCTCGATTTGCTTGGCGCATATCGATACACAATCGAATCTCACCTGAATCCTTAGTTATCGGAACCATTGGGGACACCCAAGGGGACGGACCGTTGACTCGTTCAATGATATCCTGTTGTAGCAGGCAACGCAGTTTTTCTTCGATCTGGTGTTCAAGGGCAATTGGAGGACGTCTATAGGGTTGCTGGACCGGTTGTACGTCCACGTTGATCGGTATTTCCACCACTACGTTCCGGAACTTGGGAAATGGCTCTAACTTTTGGTCCCTCACAGCACCCACATTGAACCCTACCTTCAGAACCTTGAGACGCTTAGCCGTGTGATCTCCGAGTAGACATTGTTGGCCATTTTCGACGATGTAGAATTTAGCGAAGTCCTTATTCCCGCCAGCTTCAATCTCTGCCACAAATGATCCGGTAATATCCATGGGCTGTTCTGATGCATACGCTGTAAGGCTCCTATCGACCACAGTAGACATGTTCTCTACACGAACACCTGCTTCTTTCATTTGTTCCCATATCTCTCGGTTAATGATGTTGGCGTCCGCTCCCGAGTCGATGGTCATCGGCACTTTGACTCCTCCGATCATGAACATAAAAACATTCTTACCCATCGCGTAGAAGATGTACTCGGTTTGATCTTTTTCCGTTTCTTCGATTACCGCTCGAATGCGCTTCGGCTTGGGTTCCCCTGACATCGAAACGGACTCATGTTCTCGCTTTGCCGGTTGTCTTTTGGTGTAGCACCGTTTAGCCCAATGACCAATCCTACCACAACTAGCGCATTTCGTAGCTTTTGCTGGACAGTCCAGACTTCCTTGGATGTGTCCACGTTTGCCACAGCTGTAGCAGATAAATCTGTCGGTTGACTGACCTCGCTGATAACGTGAAAATTGATTCCCCTTGAACCTGAATTCCGAGCGAGTGTTCCGAGAGGCTTCTGGATACTTCCGCGGAAAAGATTGACGAATGGCATGAACTTCTTGTTGCTCTCTCTTCCATACAGACGGTCGACTCAGGTCTGTGGATTTCTGTGAGGATTCTGCCAAGCTAGTCCCCAATGCGATTGTCTCTTCCAAAGTCCTGTCTTTCTGAAGAAGTTTGATGCGCAATTCCTCGGAAGTACAACCCTGCGTAATACGATCAGCGATCAATTCATCAACCACTGACGAGTCATAACCGCATCTCGCAATCTGTTTCCGAAGTCGCATTACAAAATCCGTGAAACGTTCCCCAGAGTTTTGAGAAATTTGGTGGAATAGGTGGCGCTCAAACGTTTTGCGACGGAATGGCTCAAAGTAGTCATCTAGACATTTAACAGCTACATCATAATATGGGGGATCAATGGTAACGTGGGGTACGTTGTCTACTCCAGGAAGGTGTCTCAGTAGGCTTTGAAGTCCTGGTCCCCCCAGATAGGCTAACTGTGCACGTTTCTCATAGGGTAAATGATGATGGTTGGACCAACCAAAAAACTGATCATGGTTGGACCACTTTAAAAAAAAGCTGATTTACCAATATTTTTTTGAAAATTGGACCGTATACCTCCCTTATGTTATAGTATATCCTCTTGTGTATTGATATTACATCGACTTTTATTAAAATTACTTCAAATCTTTAATATTTTTCAAAATTTGGTCAAGGACCACTTTGAGCACAATTGGGGCACCAAGATAGCCTAATTTGTAACATTCACAGAAGTCCTATTCTTTTTCAAACTAACAAACTTTTTGCTGTATACTAATGCGAAAATATGTAAACAATATGCTAGAACATTAAAAAACATATTATTTTCTATTGAAAATACTAGTAATTAGGATTTAAGATCATCTGAATATTATCATGGTTGGACCAACGAATGATTTCGGTTAGACCAAGCCGTTACCATGTTGGTTGCTAAGACCAGCTCTGTTTGTTGACAGTTCATTTCGCGCGTTGAAAACTTCGTCATCGACCGGAAGCTGAAAAAATTATCGAACCGAATGCCGGAACGGTATCGTAAGTTGTACGCTGGATTAATTTGACCCACAAAGAAAGGACAGGTCATGGAATACCTATTGAAACAGCGGTGATTTATAGATTACGTGATTTTATCGGATACCAAACGACACCCCAACGCCGATGTCATCCAGGCTGCGATTCCTTCACTGCTAGTGCCCACAATCAGCTGGAAAGAGGGTGGCTGCACTTTGTGCACTCATCAGGGAAGACGCGGCGGAGAAAAGAATACTACACGGTAACTACCAAACAGAAGCAGCGGGGCACGTTTTGCGTCATCGACGACTCCCGTCTGGATCATGGTCTGGATTGCAAAACTACTCCAAAGAGAAAACGAGTACGAGTGTATCGCTAAAACGGAAACGGCTCTCAATAACTCAGCTGCTAGAAGATACAACCAGGATGATCCGGTTGTGGTGAAAAATACTGCGCTGCTGGCCTAGCTTGAAGCGCCTCCCGGATGCCATACCTTAAGTTGTTGCAGAATTGAATGCACTTGAATAAAGTTTGTTCGTTACATCGTGGGAAGGTGGCATTACCGTAACTCTTAATCTTGCACGATTGCGTTTCACGTTTTGTATTTTGGGAATGCAATTTATTTGATGAATAATAAATAATAAGAAAAACAGTAATATACATACCTATAATGTTTCATTTCACTGTCTCTATCTTCATAAAGTTTCGGTCTTCCATATTCGCTTCGTACCTTCTTTAAGATAGAAATCCTTTGAACGCACGTAAAACTTGTTAAAATTACCAAATAATGTTGATTTTTAACAGCTTTCTGGGAACCAATGTGATTAAATTATTTTTAATCGATGGGTGACTGAACGAAACTGATTTTTTTGCTCAAATTTCTTCTACCAAACTCGCGTGGTCCAACCATCATCATTGTATTGGTCCAACCATTATCAGCACTGGTCCAACCAAAGTCAAAATTCTCTGCTAAATAAAAACAATCTTTACAGTCAAATCTCAAGTAAATTATTAAATGGTCGTACTTTTCTGCAACTAGAAGAGTAGAGCTTTCTACCAAGCTTAAGTTTATTATAGAAAAAATGCTATGATCACAGTAAAAAACGACATGTATTTTGACCACGTAGTAAAACACCACAAACTGGTCCAACCGTCATCATTTACCCTACTGTGTTTCGATCCGTTGAGCCACAAAAAATGACTCTAGATCATATTTCCACGTCTCCCACTCGGTGGGTAGACGGCTTGACTCAATCGTCACGTCGAATGGTTTGATGCGACTGGAATGGTTCATGCTATCAAATTTGAATAAAAATTTAAAAAAAATACACATTTGTAATTTTATAATAACTCAACAAAATCTCATAAATATAAAAGGATTTGTTGACGTGCCTGTTGACATTTAGTTTTTTTTTTCAGTAATTCCCCCGTATTTCTCATTATTCTTCAACATATATTTCTTCCGTGAAAATTATAAAATACAGCAATAAAATCTAAAAAAAATAAAACCACTTACCTTTTTCAGGTAGATTGATATAGCTTACCAATATCTTTCGCGAAACATCACGGCCTTCTTGTGATGACTTTTTTTTACTGGTGTATTATTATTATTATTATTATTATTATTATTATTATTATTATTATTTATTTATTTATTTATTTTTTTTTTTTTTTTGATTTAGAAGTATTTCCATCTTAGGTACACAACCCAGTATTTCACTTCAAAAAGCAGATTAATAAAAACAACGATTATAACGGGGTACACAACCCTGATTCTCAATTCACACTGGGGTACACAACCTTTCCTTTTTATTTTTTTCAGTACACAACTCCGAATATCATTCATAATCAAAACCAACATAGAGGTACACAACCTTTCTCAGCGAATATTTTTTTCTCTGGTACTTAACCTTACCTCATTATTCCTTGTAATTTTACAAACGCCGGGGACTCACCTCGCTTGGTAGTATTGGTGCCTAACCTTTCTTTTTTTGTGGGTACATAACCCGTTCAACACGCCTTCACACACACAAAATCCTTGATCATTCCTCAATACAAACACTAAGCAATCTCCTCTTCCGCCAACACCCATATTTTTTTAGCTTGATTTTCACTCTCACTTATACACCGACAGTTGTTTTTTCTTGGCATCGATTGCCAAAATGAACATTTGATTCACTTTTCCCTTAGCGCCACCGCTATACCCATCAGGTGAAATAACTTGCAAAACCAAATAATGACGTGCGGTACATAACCCATCTTCCAACCAATTTTCAACACCTTGTTTCATATTTTATTAAGAAATGCTCTTTGTTTCACAATTATTTAACTTCCATGTCTTCCATTCGGCCCGGAAAATAAAAACACTTGTTCTTCTGTTCACCACAGGGTTTACCACCACCATCATGTCAGGACCCGACCATCATTATCATCATCATCGTTTGTAAAAAAAAACCCACACATGCATGTTCAACTTTCTTCTTGAAAACACGCCATTTTGAACAAGCTTTCTCATTTCTTTCTGAATATCATTTCATTTTTGCTAAAACAACTATGGACACTTTTTTCTTCTTAATTCGTTTCCAGGCACGTCACACAAGCTTCCCTTTTTTCAAGTACCACTATCGAGACCGTTACTTACATTTCGTTTCGCTTCCAAGCACAGCACAACCACAACTTTTCCGTTCCGCCAACCACTTGGCCGACCACGCTACCGCGTTTTTTTTTCGATAGACAAAAACTTATTTTCCCCGACGATAATCGGCCTGTTTGCATCCGGTACACTTTTGTTTCATCCTCGCCGCCAAAATATGTCGGATTTTGGTATACGAATAACAACGCGTTCTAATTTACCGTTTTATATTTCTGAGATATTTATTCCGCACCGCCGTACAACTTCTCGGTCCGTTCGTTCACACACAACTCGCACCTCCCTTACCCGGCAACCGCCTCGAGCTCACGTCCACCATCTCAGTGTAGCCAACTGTCCCACTCTAACAATTATCTATCAAGTCAGGGCCGGCGTTAGGCTAGACCTGACACCTATTACGATGAGAAATTGCAAAATAGTTATTTATGTAACGAGTTGCAAAAAGTTGATTTTTTCAGCGCGAGTCGTACATTTATCCAACGAGGCTTGCCGAGTTGGATAAATACGAAGAGTGCTAAAAAAATCGAGTTTTGCGATGAGTTCCATACAAAATTTCATGCAATGATTTCTTCATAATGCAACTCATTTGAGTTGCATAATGTTCATAATGCAACTCAAATGAGTTGCATTATGAACATTATACAACTATTTTTCATTATGCAGCTCATTTCAGTTGCATAATAAACCAGTTCGGAAAAACTGACCATTATGATACCAAAATGAGTTAGATAAAATATAAATTATGATAATGAATTGCATAAAATAACATTTTTTGACTGTGACGCCGACAAGAGCTTTTCACCATATTTGTGACCATATCTTTGGAAATCTATTTTCGTTGAACGCAAGAATGATACATATTACAGTTCCAGTACCCGGATCGACGTTTTAAAATATGACATACTTCCAGGAATGATAAAACTCCAGGAACGTAATTTCGTATCCAAAAAAAAAAGGATTATGTTCACTTCCTTCCGGAAGGCATTTATCCACGAGTATCATCTTCACAGATTCCTATAAATATTTCGTCTAGGACACTTTTAGGAAATCTCCAGGAATTTGTCTAAGCAATCACTTGTAACTTCTCCAGAATATTGGATTCCCCAAGAAGTTCCTCCATAATTCTTCTTGGTTACCTTGAACCATGCCGATCGTGTATCTTTTGGAATTCGATAAGAATTTTTCGAGAAAAGAGGTTCTGCCCCTTATGATTTCATCACAATTTTCTCCTCGGATCATTCTAGATGTCTCTTTTTAGTTTCTTTGGGGAACCCTGAAAATATTTTTCCAGCAATTGGAATTTATTAAACTTCCTTTTGCATTATGTAGGGAACAGCTCGCTGACGTAGTGTACGGTTTGGGTCTATAATTGCCCTAATGCACAAGGTGGGCTGAGAAAATCATTCTGGGATTTAACCTAGACATCCTGTTGAAATTCATCCAAGAGTTGCTCTGGAGATTCACCAGGATTTTACTTTTGAAATACATGTAGGAGTTTCTCCATTTCTTTAGAATTTCCTACGGGAATTCTTTCAAGATTACTTTCAGAAATCCCTCCAGAATCTTTTTCTAGTATTTCTCCAAAGGTTTCTTTCTGAAGTTCGTCCACAATTTTTTTCTGGGATTCGTTCAACAGTTTTTCTAGAATTTCATCAGAAGTTCTTTCTTGATTTTTTAAAGAGCTTCTTATAATATTTTTCCCTGGAATGTCCTCCATCCAAAAATTTCTTTAAAGGATTCCTTCATGACTTAGTTTTGGTATTTATGCGTAGTAGAAACACTTACACCTACTGGAACTTAACACTTAAAGAGGCAGGCCAAGTTCCGGTTGGTACGTAGAGCCGTAAAGATGAAGAAGAAGAAAGGAGAAGAAGGATCTTCAAAAGTAAGTTCTTGGAGGAACACCCAGATGGACATCCTGGAGCAATCCCCGGAAGGGACACCAATTTAGGTACCTTAACACAATAAGCTAATAAAAAAGGTCTATTGTCCAAGGTGACATTTTCCTATTGCCGGATAGTCGAGTCCGTCCTTTGATGGTTTTATATGCACATCCCATCTATTATTGACCTATATTGATTAGCTCTTTATGTTACACTTGGAAAATTAATGAGCCATTTTATAAAACTACAAAATTGTTGATGATAATATTGATATTCACGCCACCTCCCGTCAGATTTTCATTAATTAAATTGGCTTGGTTTAATTTTTCTCATGTTCAAATAAGAAGTAAAATTATGCGCTAGAGAAAGCATGAATTAACATTATTTACAGTTGAATTTGAAATGTGTTGTAAGCTATTGTGGCGTATACGTCTTCTATGTCATCATTGGTGGATGCTTCAAATTCATTCATGGATGCATTGCCTCAAGATTAATGTTAAACTATAAATAACTCGTGTTCGAGGAAACAAATTTGACAAAAACTTTGGTGTTGGCAAAAACGGAATGAAATGTTGACGAAATCGGATAGTGACAAAAACGGATAGTGATAAAAACGAATAGTGACAAAAACAGAACATACCTGTACTTCTCAATATCGATTATTGGATCAAATAGACCCTATTCTGATGACTTATGTTGAAAATACGCTTAACAATTAAGAATTTACTTCAAAATTATCGAAGATGTAAATTATTTCACTAAAACCCCTCAAATGCACAGGTATGCAAGACGACATACACTTCACAGTCACATACAATATTCACCTCAAAATCGTTGAAATAATAATTATAAGAAATTTAAAAGCCTTATTGCATTGAAACATGTTCAATAAAGAAGCATTAGGCAGCCAATCTCTTAACATTCATCTAGAACGCTTAAAATAGGTGGTGTCCAAAATACAGTTTTCTACTGTAAATATATTTTGGTCATCTGACGAACTACATTAGGATGCTGTGCGATTGCATACTTGGAGGCGTATTCTGTGGGTCTGGTGGTATTTTCTCGATTTTAATAAAAACTGTAATAGTTATCAAAATAGATGCCTGTTAAGCGGAGAAATTTGATTATTCGTAAGAAAATATTTGTTAATTTATGCTACTTCCATGATTTAGCAGTATTCATGGCTAAACATTGAGATAATTGCCCTGTCCATATTATATATACCTGAGGGTGTCCAAAACATATATTCGGTGTCCAAAATGCAATTCTTAGAGGCGATCGGAAATTGAGATTTTCTCAGCTTAAAATGCTTTCGTTAAGGTTTTTGTCACCAGGAACGCAAAGCACAATCATAATATAAGCGTATTGGTAAGTTTGCAAAATAATCAATTGCTTTCTAAGAAAGCTAGGGGACGATTTTTTCAACGTTGTCCGCAGCCTGTCCAAAAACATGAATTACCCTACTGGCTTATTCAGCTTGACGTGATAAGGATGACACGATGGCAACAAGTGTGTGATGATTTAAGTCATGTTTTTCTAGAATTGGTTATTTCAATTGAGGATTGGAAGACTTCAGCGGTAGGTTTTGCTGTACAAATTCATTGATTCAATTTATGCGCTTAGCTACTTGGGTCAATGGTAGATTCCCAGATCGAATTAGGTTCTTTATCTGATATAATTTACTCTCAAACGGATATGCATTAAACTTGGACAGAATTCCAAAACGCTTCACATCATCTACCAAATGACTGAGGTTAAGCACATTACTGGTAATAAAGTCCTCGCCGTAAATATCTCCATAATATTCAATGTAATGTAATAGTAGAGTATGTGCTAAGTCGAGCAAATATGCATACTCATTTGACGAGCATATGGTGACTGCACCAAATAACGACAAAAATGTTCGTACACATCAGAGGGTAGGTAAGGTTTCAATATAACTATTGAAATATAATGCAGAAAGGTTCTGAATTCCAGGCCCTTCCAATGGGAAAGACAATCTAGACCCCGTACTGATCTGTGTATCTCTGATGGCATTTTGATTTGTTGTAACAAATTGGATATTTCAGCAACATCCTTTGCGCACCACTTTGTCCTGTAGTTACCAAAATTACCATCACGCCACCCAATCAAGCATTTCTTCATAAGACCCAAGTCGATTAGATGTAATGAATCCGCAACGGGGAAGTCGTCAATCATGTTGATTGGAAGCCGTAGAAGTGGGGAGTCGTGCTTGTGATGAGACCCATACATTTTGGCCCGGAAACCTGCATCTTTTCTGCTTTCGCTACACGTCCGTGGGTAGTAGTTGATTTATTTATGCATTTTTCTATTTGTTTATGGAACTTTTGTTATTTATTACTGCTTACACCCCTGTTTTATCACTGGGACTTTTCGAATTATTTATGGGAAATTTTGTATTTATTATGGAATGTTTAATTGTCTGCCTTTAAACGCTCAGGTAGGCCAGGAGGAGAAATTCTGACCGACGATTGGAAAGCTCAGCGCCCATCAGCAGACGAATGAAAACGGCCTACAACAAATTGATTTGCCAAGGGCTGAAAGTCTCTCTAATAAAGACAAATCAATCAATCAACAAATTGATTTCGTCGCCTCCAAAAATATGGCCATACGTTGCACCTTTCTCCAACACAGCCTCCCTTATCGTTACACCTGGAGATCGCCACAGCAGACGGAATCTCAAATCAACCACGTTCTGATCGACGGACGGCACTTCTCCGACATTATCGACGTCAGGACCTATCGTGGCGCCAACATCGACTCCGACCACTATCTGGTGATGTTCAAACTGCGCCCAAAACTCTCCGTCATTACGGTACCGGCGACCACCACGGTACAACATAAATAGAGCGACTAAAACAACCGGATGTCGCCTCAGCATACGCGCAGAATCTCGAGGCCGCGTTGCCAGACGAGGGTGAGCTCGATGAGGCCCCTCTAGAGGACTGCTGGACTGTACAGTGAAAGCAGTCATCAACGACGCAGCCGAGAGCACCATCGGGTACGTCGAACAGAATCGGGCGCGGGCGGTAATGCTGCAGCAAGGGACCCGACAGAACGGGGAACGTTACAAACAGAAGCGGAAATAGCAGACCCGCCTCTTTCGGGAGAAAAAGCGCCGCCTGGAAGAAGCGGAGTGCGAAGAAATGGAACTGCTGTGCCGTTCCCAAGAAACAAGTTCTTCCAGAAGCTCAACGCACCCACAACGACTTCATGCCGCGAGCCGAAATATGCAGGGATAAAGACGGAGGCCTCTTGATGGACAAACGTGAGGTGATCGAAAGGTGGAAGCAGAACTTCGATCAGCTTTTGAACGGCATGGAGAACGTAGGCACGGGAGCCCACGGCAACGGAGAAAACGACGACGCCAGTGCAGCGGAGGACGGAAATGAACCAACTCCCACG
Source organism: Aedes albopictus (assembly GCF_035046485.1). Classification (NCBI taxonomy): domain Eukaryota; kingdom Metazoa; phylum Arthropoda; class Insecta; order Diptera; family Culicidae; genus Aedes; species Aedes albopictus. The sequence goes on from NC_085137.1 coordinate 186,835,916, forward strand.
CTGAGAGAAATTAAGGATGTCATTCACCAGCTCAAAACCAACAAAGCAGCTGGTAAGGATGGTATCGCAGCTGAACTCATCAAGATAGGCCCAGAAAAGTTGGCCACCTGTCTGCATCGGCTGATAGTCAGGATCTGGGAAACCGAACAGCTACCGGAGGAGTAGAAGGAAGGGGTAATCTGCCCCATTCTTAAGAAAGGCGACCATTTAGAATGTGAGAACTTCAGAGCGATCACTATTTTGAATGCTGCTTACAAAGTGCTATCCCAGATCATCTTCCGTCGTATATCCCCTAAAACGAATGAGTTCGTGGAAAGTTATTAAGCCGGCTTCATCGACGGCCCGTCGACAACGGACCAGATCTTCACCGTACGACAAATCCTCCAGAAATGCCATGAATACCAGGGCCCAACACATCACCTGTTCATCGACTTCAAAGCGGCATACGACAGTATCGACCACGCAGAGCTATGGAGAATCATGGACGAAAACGGCTTTCCTGGGAAGCTGACTAGACTGATTAAAGCAACGATGAATGGTGTGCAAAACTGCGTAAGGGTTTCGGGTGAACTATCCAGTTCATTTGAATCTGGCCGGGGACTCTCATGCCTAGTCTTCAACGTCTTCATATGGCCTATTGGGTTTCTCATTGATGTTAAGACTACTGTGATAATTCGAGAATCATCATTTTCCAGCGACATTTTACACTAATCAAACTTATTTTGTTTACCGCACTTGTGTACAATAGCCGCTGCGAAGTCGTGTGCGAAATTCGACTGTGATAATAACAAATTCGGGCCGAGTCTAAATGGGTGCAAATGTCTCAATATGAGAGCTTTGATTATTTTTGTAACATGTATAAAACCTGAGCTGCCCTATTCCACAGTTATTAACTGAGAACTTCATCTATATTAGGGGGATTCACTTAACAGCGTAAACTGCTTATTAAAGTTTATTCTGATCGCGATCACAAGGCAATCTTTGATTATTTCATTCGCAATTTCATGAAACATTTCAAATAATCAGAAAATCATGGCTTACACAGAAATTTAAACTGTTTAATGAGTCTCCTTAATGATAATTTAACATTTGTAAATCATGTAGCAGGCACTAAGGTACTCTATGCCGAAGAATATTTATATTACAAAAATTCCCTGGACCAACCGGAAGTCGAACCCGTCATCCTCAGCATGTTCTTGTTCAATACCCGCGTATTTACCGCTTAGGCTATCTGGGCCCTGGAGTAAAATTATGCGAAACATTAAGATCGCACGTGTCTGGTTTCACAGCTACTTAATATTTACGATACTAACAAGTTGCCTAGGCCCTAGGGCACGTTCCTTCATTAACATGAACGCAAATCATGATCTGTTCAAATCTACTACCAAGAACGGAAATAAAGTGCGTGAAGAAACGCGACTGCAAACAGATAGCCAGACTTGTAGCCAGACGACGCGCAAAGGAAGACAGATAAGCTGATGTGTACCTTCAGCAATTGCGTGGGTGCTGTTGTTGACATGACATATCCAGCTCAGGTTCACTTGTCTTACTATCTTCTGTCCTTGCCGGGCCTTCAAGACTGGAGTAACAACAACGCCATTCACAAACTTAGAACGAAAGTTTTACCTGCTAAGCGTCTGGGTCAATGATCACGTTCGTCTCGTAATCACCATAATAGGCGATGAATAATAATGTTCTATTCGCGAGGTGTCGCACCGATTGAGAATATCAATACAAAATCGAAAATCGATACAACTGGCTTAGCTGCCACCTGGTGAGTCCACTTTGGTGTTCCAGCTCACAAAAAAACTTCGATATGAGATGAATGCCCAAACCGTCAAGGCAAAATACCGCTTTGTTCTGCTTGTAGGTAACAATCCCTGTAATATCATACTAAACACTCCCCCAGGTCAAACCCACTATCAGTAGCAACGCAAGCGACCAGCAAGTTAATGAATATTATCTCGCTTAGCAAATCTGCCCAATAAAATTATCACTTGACCGTGTCGAAAATGTCTTCATTTGGCATATCGCTTTTATTGCTTCCCATCTTTCACGCGGAGTTCCACTCAGCTCTCCGGGGCCCCTCTGAGCTTATCGGGATGAATCTTGTTAATTTTATCATCCTCTTATATCCCCTCAACCACACCTGCTTCCATTCCCTGGCCTTCTCAAAGCAGCATTTACAATATCGCTTCTTGGTATACGACGCCAACCACATCATGTATCTCGTTCGTCGTTTGTCCGCATCAAGCTCTACAAATTTCTGTCGGTGGTTGTCGTCACCTTTCCCTTCGCCTCACTCGTTGTTGGTTCCCACGTTCTCCATCAGCAGATGGTTTTTGTGCTGTTCCTCCTCGAGCAGTGTTTGCTGCATCCGCTCCTTGGCCACCTTCTCGAACCGTTGGTACAGCTCATGTTCCGGTCGGACAAATTCGGCAAACACTTTGCGCCGCAGCACGAAAATTTGGGTGAACTCGATCGCGATTACGTTGACCAGGCGCTGCAATGAAAGATGGATAACGGAAAAGAGGGCGGACGTTATCGTGCATAAGAACATGGCAGTGGTGGAATTCTGTTCGATTTTCTACTTGTTCTGCTTTTCAAGTCAATGTTGTGGATGAAAGAATGATGGTGTTATGGATTATCGTTCTCTCTCAGGATGACCCAAGTTGATTGCCAATGTTCTTGTCAGTATTTTTGAGTTTGCTTCTGCAATTTTTAAGTAATGCTCAAGTAGAGCTCAAATAGTCGAACACTCAAACCTCCAGTCATTTAAGGACTTTTTTTAATGTCATCAAAGATTCTGAAGGACTTTATTATTATTTTGTTTTTTTTTTGAGTTTCCTCTAGGAGTGCATCTGGATATTCTCCTCTAGTTTTTTCCAAAAATCTCTAAAAACAGAGGTTGCTTCTAAAAGTATTACCAATGTTTTTTTAGAAATTCTCATCAGATCTTTTTTGGGTTCGTTCAAATATTACGTAACGCTAATGGGGGAGGGAGGGGGTCAAGGGCTGCGTTACGCTTCATACAAAATCTCAAAACTTCCCATACAAAAGTTTTTACGTGGGGGAGGGAGGGGGTCTAAAATTGGCAAATTTTGCGTTACGTAATATTTGAATGAACCCTTTTGAAATTCAAATAGAGCTATGTCCAGAATTTCCCGCAGATTTTTCCGAAGATTTGTCCAAGAAAGCCTGTTAAGATTTCTCCAGTTATGCCTCGGGAATTCCACGGAAGTGCCACGAGAATTCCTTCGGAATTTCAGCAAGAATTCGTCTAGAAATTCATTGGAGTTCCTCGGAAATTCTTCCAGAAGCTCCTCGCAAATTCTGCCTTGAGTTCTTCGGGAATGAAGCTTACCGATAATGTCTTCATGAGATCGTCGGGAATTCTTCCTGGAGTTCCTAGAAAATTCCTCTAGAGTTTCCTCGGAATTCTCCCAGGAAATTCTTTGGAATTTATGCAGGGTTTTCTCGGGAATTCCTCCTAGAGTTCCTCGAAAATGTATTCACGTTAACCGATCCTCGCTTTGACCGGACTAGCCACCACTCTTCGGCACTGGTTCAGAAAAACACGTTTTGTGCGATCCGTACGCGTCAATGGGTTTATTACTACTGATTGAAAACATGAAAAATGACATTGTTTAAATAGATCCGGCCACCGTCTTGGCAGTCGGTCAGCGCAGAGTACACTGCAAATTAGGCTCCGCCCATGCGAAGCGCATTGTGTAAGAAAGCGCCTCGTTGGAGGCACGTCGCTGAGGATTGATGAATGGCACCTCTCTAGTCTGCACGCATTGGGCGCGTCCACAGCCTTTGTCAATCAAGTAATTAGGATGTGATCCAGCATATTCAAGCTGCAAGTTCTTCGAAAATAGTTTCAAGCGAGTTTAAACACCGGGTGTCCAAAATATTTACTAAAAAGGGTCCAAAATGTATTGGGGTGTCCAAAACAGTGAAAACTGATGCTTCAAAAATCAGTTATTTTCATCGAATTTTCAGCCAGAAATGACCTTGTGGGTATTTTTAATGGACAGTGGAGGTTTTTACGGTCATACTAACATCATCATTATGTGTAATTACCCTCGGAATCTGTTTGATTTTGACTTAAATTCAAACTAATGTCCTCTAGGGGTCCAAAATTCAACTGTTAACCTACTCCTTTGGTTTCCATTAGCACTTACGGCCGATTCCTTCACTTGCGCTCAACTCGTAAACCAGATAGGGTAACCTGGGGTAATACGCACCCCCGGGGCAAAACGCCCTCACGCTATTTCACTCTATAAGTGAAGTTCCGTCAGATGCAAGCAAACTAGACGTAAAATTGAGCCGAAAAGCCTCAAGAATGACAAGAATATTCGAATGGAAAGCGTGGAAAACGATGTTTTTCCCCATTTGGAAAAATTGTCTAATTTTAAGCACACGCAATTTAAGCAAGATTATTTTAGATAACATAATGTGGAATCAACCTATTAAATACCATCCGCTTCCTACACCTTCCATTTGTTGCCGTAAATAGTAAAATGGAGCCGCCTGGTATTCCATTTGAATTCAAAGCGGAAAATGCCAGAGGTCGTATTGCCCCACCTCAAGGTGCGTTTTGCCCCCAACAGTTTGTCAGCACCCAAAATGTAATACTTTTTTATTAAAATTGTTAATTTGATTAGGTAATATTGATATCACGCGGACCAAAAAATGGTGTCACTTAGCTAAATAAGTAAACTAACTTTCAATACGCAAGACACCCATAAAATCATCTTAATCTTAGTGATTGGGCCACGTTTGCTTAGGGGGTGCATATTACCCCACCTTCCCCTATCTAACTCAAGTCCAAGCGTTGGTGAATAAACTGGCGCTAAAGTGCTAATGGGTTAAGCCCTCCCATCGCGTCAAGATTAAATATTCAGGGGGAGGGAGTTTTCACTGTTATGTATCGAGGTTCAAACTAAATCGTAGCTATTTCAATTTTTCTAGCAGTTTTTGTAGTAATGTGTATTTTAACTTAAAGCTTATTCTACACTTACCGTCAACATGGTAGATTTATTCTAGGCCACCTACCTTATTCTTCAGAAATAGTGCAATTTCTCCAAAATGGTCCCCGTCGTGCAGATGTTCCGTCTCCTTGCCTGACTGCGTATAAACAGCAACCGACCCAGAGTATATGAAACACATCGCACTCCCAACGGTCCCTGCTTTCATTATCTGCGAAAAATTGTGACAAACAGTCATTTGGGGAACGGTCATTTCAGAAGGCATATAGTGTGTGTCCTAGGCATCACTAGAGAGACCTACCATATCGTTCGGAAGATAAATTTCCTTTTCCATGTTGCGTGCCAGCAGAAGCAAAAAGTGCTCCGGAATGCCTTGGAAAATCGGAACTTTCTGATAGAACCTGACGGCCCTGTTGTCGATGATTTGATTTCTCAAGGGGCCTACACATGTGTGCGAAGAGAACTGTGAATAATGAATCGGTGTTGATAAATAATGAACCTGACGCGACGCAAACCTGAGAACGTTTCAATGATTTTGTCCTCCGCAAAGTAACACTTCTCGAACTTCTTCTCGTAGTAGTACATCAGTCGATTTTTCATTTCCCGAGGAAATTGTTTCATTGTCATGTAGGCTTCCAGTTGACTGATGGCTGCGGCATACTTCCGTTTGGAGGAGCTTTTGATTGCGATAATTTTGAAAAATTGAACTGAAATTATCTTCAACGTTAAAACAAGGTTTGTACATAAATTGAATGGAAATCTAACTTACGAAATAGATACATCTGGAAGCATATCCCGATGACGATGCAAATAGCTGCTAAGATTTTTCCGTGAACTGTTTTCGGGATTCCCAACTCACCGAAACTTAGGACAAACAGATAGAACAGAACAGTAGCGAAGCATTTTCCGTACCGGTTCAAAATACCGTTGTCCATGTCACGAAGAAATTCAACATGCTGATCCCATGGTTCATCGAGACCGTACTCGGGCTGGAAGGTCAATAATGAATCAACACGGTAAAACAATATCGAATAGTAAACTCACGTTTTCTACTATAACAACGCCTAATTTATAGACGCAAATGCACCAGTGGATGAACAATCCAGAAACAAGAATCAATCGAACTACATAGTATTGGATCATTTCCAACTTGTACCGCTAAAAGTAATCGAAGATAAGCTGTGAATGTTAGACTAAGCATAATGAAGTTAAATATGATCATCTTACCTCAAATATGTTCATAAGATACCTCCAAATCAGTCTCACAGATACTAATTTTAGAACAATCAATGCACTTAACACATTCAGAGTGGTCTTAACCCATGATTCTTCAAAAGTAAAAGCTTTGGCCAACAACGCAGAAGGAAGAGCAAAAATGAAATCAATCAAAAACGACCCTCTCAGATAGTTTAGGAAGATCCTCGTCGGATTCAAACTGATGTTCCTGTGATACTTATCCCTCGAGCTCCCGGTCAAACAGTTCACCAAAATTTCAACACTGGCCAATACGTTCACCACGGCTGACAGCAAGTACAGGTGATGTCCTCTCATCAACGACGGAGCAAAGCTCATCACCAACGGGATGATCAACAGAATAGCGTAGATGTAGACCAGCAGCCAGCAGTCCCAGAAAAATCGAAACTTGCTGAAAGGATGGATGGTGTACCAGTAGTCACTCTTTACGTGCCGTGTCAGCTCCGTTCGGAAGAGGTAGGTAGACCGGTACAGACGCCTGGTCTGCGGATGGTCCCGATCGATGAGGAACCATTGACGAATTTTGAACCCGATGCTCTCCGGGGACTTGAAGCGGCTCGACAATATTGGAGGGGCGTCTGTGGAATGGAAAAAAATGACAACAAAATTCACAACAATTTCTGCACATTACCTACCTCTCAATGAACATTTATGATCGTAGGTTACGCGATCGTCATGGTAATCATCTTCTAAATTGTAAGCTGTAGAATCTTCTGGTAAATTGCGGGATTCCATGATGCAGTCGTTCACAATCTCTTCTAAAATTGACAGCTACATAAATAAAACCGGCGTATTTTGCAAGGAACACTTGATCATACAGCTAGTTCGTAATTCACCCACGTGCCCACTCACCAATTTGGAAATATTCTTCATTACACCAACGAACTTACTTACTTACTTACTTTCAGTCCTAGGCACCCACGGTGGTGCATAGGGCCGAATTGAAAGATTTCCATCCTGGGCGATTGCCAGTCATTGCCTTGACCTGTGGCCAGGACAAATTTCTGTCGACTTGCTTGATTTCGTTGATTAGGCTGCGCCGCCATGAGCCTCTGGGTCTGCCTCTACTGCGATGTCCTGCTAGCTTCCAGTCTAACGCTTGTTTGCAGATTTCGTTTCCGCCCCTGCGTAAAGTGTAGCCGACCCACCTCCACTTTCGCTCCCGAATTACTGTCGTTATCGGCATTTGATGACATCGACAATGGAGCTCTACGTTGGAGATCCAATTGTGAGGCCACCATGCATGAATTAAATAACGCAGGCATCTATTGAAAAAGACCTGCGACCGTTGCGTGTTCTTCGCTGACACACACCTGGATTCACTGGCGTATAGCAGCACAGATTTCACGTTCGAACTAAAAATTCGGATTTTAGTGCGTCGACTGATCTGGTTGGTTTTCCATACATTTCTTCTCTTCTCGCAAAAGCAGCCCTCGCCTTTTTGATCCGTGCACCTATGTCGATCTTAGTGCCGCCATCGGCCGCCGTTTGGCTACCAAGATATCGGAAGCTTTCAACATTCTCCACTGATTGCCCAGCTACCGTAAAGCTGAAAGGGTTGACCGTGTTTACATCCAACGATTTGGTCTTGTTGACGTTGATGGTAAGATCTGCCGCTGAGGAGCGATTGGCAAGATCATCGAGTTTGCTCTGCATATCAGAGCGCCGTTGAGCTAGGAGAGCAACGTCATCAGCCAGTTCGAAGTCATTTAGGTGCTCCATGATAATGGGCTGCCACGGTCAATCGCATCAACTAGGATCTCGTCGATTACGATGATTACGATTAGCGGTGATAGTACACATCCTTGCCTCACTCCTCCACAGAGTGTCTAAAAGCTCATGTATACATGAATGAGACAGTGTGCCATGCGCTGGGTTGAAATGCGTCTCAAGAAAATTTGTGAGATTTGAGATCATAGCATGCTCATGAAAACTCTAGTGTACGTGCCTCAATGAGACGTCTCGTGAGACTCGTCTCATTGAGATGTTTGTTAGTTGCAACTGAATCATTTTAGAGGCCAGATTAGATTATGTGAACCCATTTCTACAGTCCAGTTATCCGGAGATTGAATACACTTATCTACCAGCGGTAACGGCGGCGGTGAGTACAAGCGAGCGGTTTGAGTTTTGACGTTTCTTGGGGAAAAATCGAAGCGGTTCCGTTCCCCTCCTCACCATTTCGTCAACCGTTCTGTGGCGCCAACCGATTGCTATCCTTACTAAACGTCAAAATTGTACTACTTGCTGGTACCCACCGCCGCTACTGACGGTTGCGCATAAGTGAATAAACTGGGGATCGATTGCGGATCAAATAATTATTGGATTTGGTTGTGTTAATTGAGATTTGAGATGCCTATATCCCAGAACAAAGCTGTGGCCCACATCATCTCTCACCTTCTTCAGAAGTTATGTAAAGTACACAACTCTGGCGCACTACACGTTCAACTAAAACGACCCTTCATCCCTCTCCGCTGGTCAAACAGAACACACCAAAAAACCATCAATTGGAAATACACGAGCTGATCAAACGAGAACCAATAGCACTGTTATGTAGTCTCCCAAAACATTAACACTAACGTCAATTGGGAAGAAGCCCTTACCAGGATTGTTTCTCCTATCATTTTCCCGTCGTAAAACAACCTCCGGCTGCATTCTATATACCCCAGCATACTTATGACCCAAACCCAAACCCCCTTCCGCCCCCGGAAAACGTCAACCAAATCTCAGCTGAACATTTTCTGTAAATGTCATTCTAGTGCAGGGTTTGAGAGTGTATGAGGTTGGTGTCAGGTACCTGGAGCTTGTCTCATTGAGATGTCTCATTGAGACTCGCAATGCTAATGTGATGTGCACCAACATCGCGAGTCTCAAGCTCAAGGAATTTTCATGTGCTCACAGCCAACTTTTCTCAATCTCGTATTGAGATTTGTGCGTACAGATACTCTGCTCCTCCAGCAACGACCCGGATGGGATCGGACAAAACATCGTTGTGCAGTACTCTGCACGAAAATGCTCTGTACTGTGCTTCAATGAGGCTGATGGTTTTCTCAGGGACACCCTTGCGCCTGAGGGCTTCCCACATGTTTCCGTGATTGAGACGGCCGACAGCTTTTTCGTAATCAATGAACACCAGGTAGAGAGACTCTTGGAATGCATTGATTTGCTCCAGAATGATACGGAGCGTGACAATATGGTCTACACAGGATCGTCCGGCACGGAATCCTTCTTGCTGCCGTCGGAGAGTTGCGTCAATCTTCTCCTGTATCCGGTTAAGGATAATTTTGCAAAGGACTCGCCGGGTCGGTCGGTAACTGTCCAGACGTGTCTTTCATGGGCATTTATTTTAGTCCCACTAAGGCGACGTGAGACATCGTAGAGGAAACGGATTTCACCGGTGTTTGCGGCTTTCTCGCCTTCGTAATTGTAATTGTAATTGTAATTTTTATTAACGTCACGCAAACTTATCGGTTAAACCATTATTTAAGTCAAGGAAACGAAACTATGTAGATAAAAACAGTACATGGGACAGCTAATTATTGAATTACATCGAAAAAAGAAGCAATCTGATATTCTTAATGTTCAGTGTGCAAAGCGGTTCTGAAGGATGACATCGTTGGGGAACTTCTCGTTGCTAATGGCAAGCGATTCCAGCATTGCGCGCCGAAAACCAGAACGCTTTTGCCGGAAACAGTCGTGTGGGCGGGTACGATATACGAGTGCGTCCTATCCATCTGTCCTCTTCGCAGATGTTGCATCAGGTAACTGGGGAGTTCACTATGCTGACCTTTCCTCAAAAGGCAACAGATGCGATAGTGATAGTTAGTTTGAAGATCACGTCCAAAAATAGAGTTTCGATGCGCCGCAGTCGTGTCACGTCTTTTCAGATTGAAAACGAATCTGATTGTTGATTTGAACGCTCGGTTGAGTTGTTCTTTCTGTGCACCAGAAAGTCCAGAGTAGTACACCGTGTCGCAGTACATGAAGCAGGGTCCAATTACGGCTACAGCAAGCTTCCTTCGGGTTTCGGTAGACAGAACAGTTGAAAAACGTCTAAACGTCCGAAGTGTGTTGTAGACATTCCTTGTCACTTCATTGACTTGTTCGGTCCAACGAAGATTGTTGTCTAGTCTCAGGCCAAGATTTTTGACGCTCTTGGATAGCTGGATGCGTTCGGAGCAAAACATGATGCTTCTGTTAGGGGTAACGGCGCCGTTCCGTGAAAATATTATAGCCTGTGTTTTTCTTGGATTAGGAAACAGCCCGTTGAAAGTCGACCAGCGTTCAATAGATGCGAGATCCCTATTGATTTTCTCCACAAGCGCGTCTACATCGTCTATCGATCCTGAGACATACAGCTGCAGATCATCAGCATATAGGTGGTACTTACATTCGATTACCTCGGCGATGCTGTTTATGTATAGGCTGAACATCATCGCACTAAGGCACGAACCCTGGGGTGTTCCATCTGCTACTGGTAGCTCCGTTGAATATTGATCTCCCACACGTACAACCTGGCTTCTTTCGTCCAGATAGGACGAGATTAGATTAACTGCAGAAGGCGAAAAATTGAACTCGCGGCGTAATTTATCTTCAAGTATCCTGTGTTTTACGCAATTAAAAGCTAAAGAAAAATCCACAAGCACCATGACAGTGCACCGTCCGTTATCTAGGTTCGCATAGACATCATGTGTTACCTTAGCTAGTGCGGTGTTAGTGCTGTAACCTTTCCTGTATCCGGATTGATTCGCAGCAAGAAGTGGTGGTTCAGACTCTTTCAGGTATTCTGAGACTTGAAATAGTAGAATCTTTTCAAGCATCTTTGAAATTGAAGGTAGAACACTAATCGGACGGAAATCAGGTGGAGCCGTAGCGCCGGCCTTCTTGGGGATGGGTGTAACGACAGCTTTTTTCCAAATGGACGGGAAACATTTAGCTTCAATGATTGCGTTGAAAACGTGGACCAATACGGGAATTATGATAGGGCTAAGCAGTTTGATCAACGTAATTGGAATCCCATCGCTGCCGGCTGCAGACGTCTGGATTTCAAATATGGTGCTAGCGACCTCGCGACCATTCGTGAGTCGAAAAGCGAAAGCTTCTGGCCTAGGGTTTCCACCTGGATCTGGATAGTGGTCGTTTATGGTTGAAGTCGGTGTTGTGGCTATGGAATGATTTGGCAGGGATAAGTGACCCTCGGAGAAGAATCGATTTAGAGCCTCTGCGTTTGCGGGTTCCTCGGATGATGCTTTTTTCACATTGGTGTGTATACCTTCACGACGCAAGTTACACCACAACTTCTTCGCTGGAAGAGAGCAGTCGAAATTTCGTTCTGCGTATCGCTTTTTGGCCTCGAAAATCAGTGTTTTTGTTCTGTCGCGTCTCTGCGCGTAGTCCTGCCACTGTGCATCTCCCCTAGCTCGGTTTGGATTCCTATTGTAGAGAGCAAAGGAAAGGTCTCTAGCAGCGATATGCCGCTCGATTTCAGTGGTAATCCATGGTGTTCGTCGGTCGCGTATAGTAATGACGCTTTCGGGGGCGTGACGTTGCATCACGGACTGTAGTGTGGACGTGAGAAGCTCTGCCTTAGTGTTCACGTCAGCTGCGTCATAAATTTGGTGTAGATTGCTGGTTTGAAAATCGATCTGAAGTGCCTGGGGATCAATTCTCCGGAAATTTCGTATCTTTATGCGCTGCGGCGGAGGTTTTTGTACACGTACATTGGCGACAAGAAATATAACTTCATGGTCAGAGATGGTATTTCCTGTCGACGTCTTGGAGGTCAGGATCGTAGCAGGTTTATCAGTCACCATAAGGTCGATTGTAGTAGAACTGTTTTCAGTAATGCGCGTAGAAGACGTCGGCAGAACAGTGAGACCAAAAGTAGTGTGGATTTGATGAAGTGACACAACGTTAGCAGATGGTGTCGGCGAGGCTACATTTATGTTGTAGTCACCTACGAGAAAGATTTGATCAAGGTCAAACTCCATCAGATCGATTAAAAGCTTTTCATATTGCTGAGCGAAAAGTTGATTGGCCCCGGAAGGATTGTATATTACGCCCACTCCCAGTTTGAGGTCGTTGATATCGGCACGAACCACCAGGTATTCAAATCGCATATTCTTTGGTATCTGCGGATCATGCTCAGATTTCAATATCGGCACAGCTTTAATGCCTTTCCGAATATACAGCCCTACTCCTCCGTATGCTTTGCTTCCACGGCCACCCTTCGATTGCAGACAGTGCTTAATAAAGTTGTAGTCTGGAACTCGAATAGGACCGGCAGGTGCCGAAGTTCTCAGCTTAGTTTCGGTTGCCCCAAAAAAGTGATACGAATGTTTGTCCAATAGTAGCTTGATTCCGTCGATGTGCCGTTCTAACCCTCGTACGTTGAGGTGACCGACACGCAAATTTGAAATATTAGAGCGTGGCATGACTTTTGTTTTTGGAATCGTCGTCGTGATTTATGCGGAAAACTAGTGTTGGTTAGACGAAAAGGAAATTTGAGTTGATTCAGCATCGTAAAAAACGGATGAATCATTTGCCCTGCCTTCGAGCCTCACCAACTCGAGCAAGTGCTGGGAATCCTTTACGGCGTGTAACGTTGACTACCTGGCAGCAGCACAGAGACACTGTCGTGCCGAACAAAAACAGATAGAACGAGCTTCTTCTGTTTCATTCGCAGCGCAAGATTTCGAGTGCGGAAACTGGAGAGCGACAGTATCTCGTTCATAGTGAATCGATAGTCGAGTGGCATGCCCATTCCAAGTTTACGAAGCCTGAAATCGTTGTATCTCTCGTAGTACTTTTGGAGAACAGACTGTCGGATTTTGTTTCCATCGAATACGACAACGATTGTGGGGGATATCGAACGGTCACTCCATTTTGACGCGTTGTACGGTAGGCGGAAACAGTTTGCTACGTGTGACTTTGCTTCAGGCATGTCCAGGATGTCCAGTGTACGCTCCACAATAGTCTGCACGTTTTCCCCTTGCTGAAATGGAATTTTGTTCAGCGCAATCCTGAAGCCGTTTACATTTTGACTGCATGTCTCAGCCAGCTTCGCACCGGACTCGATGATTTCCAGCTTGTGTTCAATGTTGTTCAGCAGTTTATCGCTATCCACGTGTTTTGCTTCAGTTCGAATCATTTCTTGCATTTGATTCTGGAGACGGTTCATCTGCTTCTTGGTGTTCGCTTGGATAGATGCAAGTTCATCTTGCAGCTTCTGAAGCTTAACATTGAGCTCTTGAATTAGGTTCTTCAAGTGCTCAAGGTCATTATTGGGGACGGCGTTGACCGGCTCGAACTTGAGGATAAGGTTGCCTTTGGGTGTACATTGTTCACAGAAGTACCAATACCTGTGGATTTCTGGCATGCAGGTTTGGTTTATGCTAACACATGTTGTGTGAAACCACTTTGAACACCCATCGCAGTTAATCCATTCGATGGGTTGTTTTTTACTGGCTTTCTTTGACTTCTTTCCTCCTTTCAGCGGGGGGTCGGCTCGATTGCATTCCTTGCAGATTTCTAGGTCGGACATATTTAGGTGGTACTATCACGACTGAACGACGATTCCAAATTTTCCTTATTTAAAGTTGCATAATGGTAGTTGCCAGTACGGTGGGGAAAAGTGGTTGAGATCGAGCAACTGGAAGTCTTGTCAATTCACTGATTTCGACAGCCCGGGGCCCCGACGGTGGCTGAATTTCCAGGCCCGAACAGCAAAACGCCCCGGCGGTGGCAGTTCTGCTACGAACGACAAGCCCGCACGCACTTTGTATGGAAGGTCCAGGATTGAGAGATTAGTCGAAACGACAACCAGGAGCCCCGACGGTGGCCGATATTCCTGATTCGAACAGCAGGCGCCCCGGCGGTGGCAACTTGCTCCGACGCGCACTTTGTTGTTTTTGTTTGTTGGAACGAAAAAGTTTGATTTCACTTTTTGTTAGTAGTGCGGAACGCTGGCAACACTAGTTACGGTTTGACGGATGGATTGGATCAACGATTGTTTTGATTCACCGTACAGTTTTTGTTTTCAGCGGTGTGGAGGTTATGTTTAGCACACAGAAGGCGTAGTTTTGAAAATCACTTTGTGGAGGAATTTACGAGCTGGAAATGACGAACTTTTGCTATGCCCAGCACGGGAAACACTAATTGAAGCGTTTTATTGCTAAAACATCACCAAGTTTACGATTTTACTTAATAAAAACTATTTTTATACAGGAGCCTTGCGAAAGCAGCTCGTTGCCAGCCAGTGCTACCAGATATGCTTCGTCGGCTAGGGAGTCCGCCCACGCTCTTTTGTCCCGTCTACACGAGCGTTTCACTTCCTTCTCGAGAGCCGAATAGCGCTGACGGGCTACGGCTTTGGCTCCTCGTGTTTTCGCTCGCTCTATCGCGAATTTGGCGTTCCTTCGCTCCTCTATTTTCCTCCAGGTATCATCTGTGATCCACTGCTTTCTGGAATATTCGCAGCACGGTTCTCTAGCTCCTCGACAAAGGACCTTTTCACCGCAGCGTCTTCCAGTCTGTGTGTGTTGAACCGGCGCCCGATTTTCTCCTCCTGTCGCTGGATCCTGGCAATGCGCAGTCGGATCTCGCCGATTAGGAGATGATGGTCGTACACAATGTCCGCACATCAAGAAGGCGCCGTCTCCATTTTTGGCTGATGCAGATGTGGTCGATTTGATTTTCCGTGACGCAATCACCGGAAACCCATGTCACTTTGTGCACTGGTCGATGAGGAAAGAGCAATCCCCCAATCACTATGTCATTGTTGCCACAAAACTCTGCAAACAGCTCTCCGTTTTTGCTCATTTCTCCGAGACCATGGCGTCCCATGACGTGCTCATAGTCCGAGTTGTCGGAACCAACCTTTGCGTTGAAGTTGCCCATGAGGATCTTGATATCACCTTTCGGAGTCTTGTCCACGACAGCATTCAGTTGACTGTAAAAGTTAACTTTAACCAGAGATTATTCAAAAATTAATCCATAAATTTCTTTATAATTTTGTACAAAAATCCTGTTGAAGTCCATCCAAGGATTCCTTCAATAATTCGCACAGAAATTACTTCAGACATCGATTCCATTAGATTTTTTTTCGTGGATTCCTATAGAAATTCTTCCAGGAATATAGAAAGCTATCCTGGGATTTCCTAAGAATTCCTCATGGGATTGCTTCCGGGATTCCTCTTGGAGTTTCTTTAAATATTTTTCCAAGAATTCCTCCAGGGATTCCCTCAGGATTTCTTCCGGCGATTCACTCGCGATTTTTTTCTGGAAATCTTTCAGGGAAAACTCCAGGGATTATTTGAAAAAAATCTCCAGGGATTCTTCCAAGAACTCTTCTTGGGATTCGTACTGGACTTCCTTCTGGAATTTATTGAGCACTTCCTCCAAGAATTCATCCAGGAATATCTACAGGAATTGTTAAGTAATTTTCTCAAGAATATCACTTGAGATTGCTTCCGAGATTCATCCTGGGGATTCTTCAGGGATTGCTTCAGGAACTACTACAGGAATTCCTGTAGGAATTCCCCACCAACTCTTCTTAGAACTTATTCGACTGGATTATAGATTGATTTGTTGATTTTTTCGGCTTACAGTCTTATGAAATGCGTTGATTAATTCATTATCATCGCAATTCATAAGACTGTAAGCCGAAAAATCAACAAATCTTCTTAGAATTCCTTCAGGATTCTTCCAAGAACTCCATCTGCGTTTTTTTCAGTAATTTCTCCTGGAATTTCTTCAGAAAATCCTCCTGGGATACCTCCTAGGATTGCTTCAGAGATTCCTACGGGAATTTCTGCAGCGATTCCTCTGAGAAATCCAAAACTTTTTCCAGAGATTCTTACAGGGGTTCATCCAGGAATTCCTCTACGAGTTATCTTACTTAACCCTAAAAGGGATACCTGGGGTCCATTGGACCCCAGGCGCCTTTCAGAGCTCGTCTTTGATGGAATACACTCAGCGAGGTGACGAAACTGAGGCCATGAAGGTATCCCTTTTAGGGTTAAACAATCCTCCTGGAATTCTTCTAGAGATTTCTTCAGGCATTCATCCAAGTACTCCCTAGAGGGATTCCTCCAGGAATTTCTCCAGGGATTTCTCCAGAAATTTTCCCAGGAATTCTTGAAGAAATTCCTCCAGGAATTCCTCTAGAGATTCCTTTCGAGATTCCTCTAGGAATTCCTCTACAGATTCCTCCAGGAATTCCTCTGGAGATACTTCCAGTCAGGGATTCCCCCAGGAATTTCTCCAAGAATTTATCCAGGAATGCTTCCAGGGATTCTTCCAAAAAATCTACTATGAAATTCTCAATATATCAAGGGATTTCTTCAGGGATTTCAGGAAAATTCAGGAAATCCTCCAGATATTCCTTCAGGAATTTCATCAGGAATTCCTCTAGGGATTCCCACAGGAATTAATGCTGGAATTTCTCTAGGAGTTCCTGCAGGGATTCCGACAGGAATTCCTCCGAGATTTGTCCAGAAATTACTCAAGGGATTCCTCCAGGAATTCCTTCAGAAATTCCTCCAGGAATTACCTCAAAAATTCCTCCAGGCATTCCTACAGGAATTAGTTTAAGAATTTCTCCATGTCATTCTCCAGGGATTTTCCCAGGAACACGTCCAGGGATTTTTCCGGGAATTCTTCCAGGAATTGTTCTAGGAATTCCTCTAGTGATTGTTCCAGAAATTCCCCTCGGGATCTCTTCAAACATTTATTTAGAGATTCGTTCAGAAATTTTAAAAATCCTTCGATCTTCACCCAAGAGTTTCTCCAGAGATGCCTTTAGGAATACCTGAATACGTTTTTCAATCACTTCAAGGATTTCTAGTGGAATTTTTCCAGCGATTTCTATTGGAATTCTTTAAGCTAATTTTATAGGAGTGGAGCGGACCTGGTATGATGGTTAGAACACTTGACTATCACGCCGAGGACCTGGGATCGAATCCCACTCCCGACAAACTCACAAAATGTGGGTTCTTCCTTCGGAAGGGAAGTAAAGCGTGGGTCCCGAGATGAACTAGCCTAGGGCTAAAAATCTCGTTAATACAGATAAAAAAAAAATATAGGAATGCATACTGCGCATGCATTCTTTCACCATTGCATTGTCTCCAAGAAATCCTTTAGAAGTTCATCTTTGGATTCGTTCAGGAATCCATGAATGAATTCCGGCAATAATACACCTGCAGCTCCTGCGAAAGAAATCCTTCACAAATTCGTCCTTCAACTTTTTCAGGAATATATCTTGAAATTTTTGTTTTCCCAAGTAATCTTCCTTGGATTTCTTCAGTAACTCCTCCAGAGATTCTTCTAGGAGTTTTTTTCAGGGATGTCTGTAGGGTGTTCCTTTGAAAAGACTTTCGGGGAGTCTTCCAAAAAATGTCAAGGGATTCCTTCAAAAGTTCCCCCAAAATGCCGGTTTCCTCCAACTATTGTTTTAGGACTTATCCGAGGATTTCTTATGGTATTTTACCAGGGATCTTCTTCTGAAATTTTTGAAGGGATTTCTTCAGAAATTTCTCTTTCGGGAATCCCTTGACCAGTTTCTTTTGGACTCAGGAATTCCATCAGATATTCTTGCAATAATTCGTCCTGGGATGTTTCAAACATTTCTCCAGGAATTCACCCAGGGAAGACTCTTTCAAAATTCTCCCAGGGATTCCTCCTGGATTTTTTTTTTATTTTATGCACCAGGAATTTCTCTAGGAATACATTCCTAAATTCCTCAAGACATATCTTTTTGAATATGTTCTAGAGATTCGTCCCGGAGTTCCCAGAGAGCAAAAAAAGGGGATTCAAAGGGGCTTCAGGGGCGTTCCAGAGGGTTGTTTCAAGGGGTTTCAGGAGCCTTTTAAGGGCGTTCTGTCAGGTTTTGCTTGCATTTCAGGCCAAACATTTCAATAGGTCCTATCTGCATTTGAGAGGCTCTCTTTGTTCACTTTCTCTTTCAATTATTGCAATGTAATGGTACACTTTTCAACTATTTTTGCAGTACAAATCAAAAGACGATTGTTTAGACCATCGTTCAATGTAAGGAGTCAATCATAATACAAACAAATAGCTGAGATATTAACGAAAGAGAAAGAAACCAAAAAGAGCCTCTCTTCTGCAGATAGGACCTTTAGACATGTTTGGCCTGATTTTGACACGATTACGGGGAATTAATAGGCATTTCAATAGTATTAAGGGGGTTTTTAGAGACGAATACCCCTTCAGGGTAACGTCTCTATAATCTCAAAAAAAAATAAAGGGTGTTTCAGAGACGTTTCTAGGGGCTTTAGGGGTCATTAGGATCTCAGGAGCCTTTAGAGGGCGTTACAAAGGTTTTCAGGGGTGTTTCAAGGCATTTCAGAGTTATTGTAGAGAGTTACAGGGGGTTTCAGGAATATTATAAGGGTGTTCCAAGAAATTCCTAAAGGACGTTTGACAGCATTTCAGGGGCGTTTCAAAGGTTTTTCAGGTGCGTTTCAGGGGGTGTCTGGAGCCTATCCCCTTATCTGCGAGCGGTAATGGCGGCGGCGGGCATATCCTACCGGTTTGGATTTTGACGTTTCTTGGGGGAAAGTCAAAACAATTTCATTCTCCTCCTCACTCCTTCACCCACCATTTATAGGCGCCAACCGATTGCGATCCGCAAGAAACGTCAAAATTCGAAGCGGTTATTTGTGCCCGCCGCCACCTTTACCGCTCGCGGATACTAAGGGGTTTCAGAGGCATTTCAAATTGATTATGATGATTTCAATGGCGTTTCAATGGAATTACGGAGGTTTTAGGGGCATTTCGAGGCATTTCAAGTCAGGGCCATATCAAGGGGTTTCAAGAACACTCTTAAATCAAAGCGCATTTCAGGGGTGGTTCAAAAGATATAGTGTTGGGGTCTCTGCAAAACGTCCGAATTTTTCTAAAATGCCTCCAAAATCCCCCCCCCCCCCCCCCAAATCCACATCAACTCCATGTAACGCATCTGCGACATTCCGTCGAAGCCTCCGAAAACGTCTCCGTAACGAACCTTCTGAAAATGCTGTGAAACTTCCTGAAATGCTTCCTAAATCCCCCTTAAACCCGCTCGGACCTTATGTAACGAACCTGTGAGCGACCTCTGAAAACTCATCCGTAACGCCCCCGAAAGCCCCTCGGACCCCATAAAACGCACCTGAGATTCTCCGAAACCCCCGAAAACGTCTGCGTGACGCCTCTGAATCCCGCCGAAAATGCTCTGAAACTTCCTGAAATGCCCCAAAGCCCTTTTTTAAACCCCCTCGGACTTCATGTAACGCTACGACCTAAGACGCTCATAAACCCCTGAAAACTCCTTCGTAACGCTCCCGTAACGCCTCTGAATCTGTTAATAAGAAACCGAACTAGATGAAGTTTTCCACCACCTCGAAAGTGTCCCCGTTCCCCGTCTATGGTAACACTGCTTCCTAGGTTTGCTCTGCCGATCGTGGTTCTGCCAGCCAGTATGTACTTCGTTATTGAAGTCAAGCGTTCACCATCAGTCCAGCCTTTGCTGCTTTATATTTCAGGTGAGTGTACAGTTCTGCCACCGTTGCAAATGTTATAAGGTACCCCGGGGCAAGTGGGACTTAAAAAAATGCTAATTTGGTTTTGTCATGCCAAAAATTTTAGAACACAAATTCTTCAATAATTCCAATGGACCCAAAAGACGCTGTTGGTATATTTGTACTTATTAACGTGCATAAAATTTGTTTCAAAATTTTTACATTCCATATATTCTGCATATAATGAAAAGCGTAGCAGATCTTCATTTACTGCGTTTCACGGGGCAAGTGGAACCTATTCAGAGTTTTTGTTCAAAGGGCTTAATATAAGTTGCAACAAATAAGGTAACATAAATCATAAATCTTTTATATCAATGACTATGTTTAGAGATTAAAATAAGAAGAGGTTTATGGTATCATGCATAAATTACGTAACACTTAACAAATCGCTGGGGAAAAAACTTAAATCAACTCTAGCAGCTCATACAAAATAAATTGATTTTTTTATACAAAAAGCGCCATAAAGTGAAGAGACAAAAGATTTCAAAACTTGTTCTCTATGTTATATAGTTGATGAATCTCGCCAATAGTAAATCTGAGGTTTCGAGATTTTCAGTAATATCTTCTCCCTTACGTAATCTTACGATCATTAAATAATGTTTTTTTAATCATGAATTTTGAAAAGGTTATTTCCCTATTTTTTTTATGGACGATATCTGAATGCTCAGAAGAATGCATTATGCAGCGATAAGTGAAAAAAAATGGAAGATATTAAGAGGAAAACATAAAAAATACATGCTTTTGATTTTTTTTTGTTTTACCCAAGGTTTTTCCATTTTAAACAGGAATTTCATAATCTAAATAGAGTTAATAAAGTATGATTCGACAGTAGATTACTTAACGTGTCAATTTTAATTGACTATCGTACTAATTTCATCTTAGGCTGGACAATACGAGATGAACCCATAAATTTGTGTTTGTTTATTCTCATAGGTCCCACTTGCCCCAGATAGCGAAATGCTCTGGGGCAACTGAGAGCAGTAAACTAAAGGTAATAAATAAAAATAAAATACAGCTTTTTCGCTTGAAATCATTTGCAAGAACTAGAAACACTAGCCTGGCAACAAAAAAAGTATTTGCAGAATAACAAATCTATTTTTAAACGACGAATGTAGTAGAGCACGTCAATCTCACCTAGTGAATTGAAAATTACATATTAACAACAATAACGTATATGGTCTCTTTATGGTTGAAACAATAACATTTTTTGTATTCAAAGTATCCGTAGGTGTGATACCTATGTTTTCCATGAAGAATGTTAGTCTTAAAAATAAATAATAAAAAAATACTAGCAATAGGTCTCACTTGCCCCCGATTCTCACTTGCCCCGGGGTACCTTAACAATAACATCCGTGTCTTCCGACAATGCGGCCTTGAGATTCTGCGCGTATGCTGAAGGTGAGGCGACATCCGGTTGCTTTAGTCGCTCCAAGTTGTACCGTGGCGGTCGCCGATACCGTACATTGTTGATGACGGAAAGTTTTGGGCGCAGTTCGACTATCACCAGATAGTGAATAGTGATCAGAGTTGATGTTGTCGCCACGATAGATCCTGACGTCAAGATTGTCGGAAAAAGTGCTGTCCGTCATTCAGAATATGGTGGATTTGCGATTCCGTCTGCTCTGGTGATCTCCAGGTGCAAAGATAAGGAAAGCAGTGTTGGAAAAAAGTGCTAAGAATGGCTTTTTTTTTGTAGGCAATTGTCAAGCCATTTGTCGTTCGTCAGCTGATGAACGCTTAACTTTCCAATCGTCGGTTTGAATTCCTTCTGCTGGCCAACCTGAGCGTATAGGTTTCATGATGATCTTGACGTCGTGGCTTGGGCAGCAGTCGTCCTTGCGTTCGAGCTGCGCGTAGAATGCGTCCTTGTCATCATCAGTGCTCCCGGAGTGTGGGCTGTACACGTTTATTGTGCTGAAGTTGAAAAGTCTGCCTGTCTGATCCTCAACCTGAATATTCTTCCGTCGATCAGCCAACAGCCGATCACGCGCCTCTGCATGTAGCCCATCACGATAAAAGCTGCTCCCAACAAGTTTTGCCACATCTCTGGTATTGGTATGATAACCTCTACGTTCGCACCATGGATCCTGTCCAACACACCTCCTGCAGCGCTACGATGCCGAACGCGCGGTCCTTCAGTAGATCGGCGAGTAAGCGGGTGCTCTCAATGAAGTGGAGAGATCGACAGTTCCAATAGAGTTAATAAACTTATTATTAACATATTATTAACTCTATTGCGGTTCCACGTACCGAGTTTCAAATCGAAGGTCCTTTTTGTTCGCTGGGGTTGTCGTTGGATTCGGTTCGTACCTATCATTCCGTTGCAATGCTTTTTTTACGGCTGGCTCGCTGCGTCGGACATCAACTCTCTACTTCCCAGAATGTTTGGTTAACCCTAAAAGGGATACCTGGGGTCCATTGGACCCCAGGCGCCTTTCAGAGCTCGTCTTTGATGGAACACACTCAGCGAGGTGACGAAACTGAGGCCATGAAGGTATCCCTTTTAGGGTTAAGGATACTCTTTCACTCAATCCTACAGTAAATGACAAGAATCTACACATCTAGGTCAAGTAGGGAATAATAAAACACATTATTAGTATGTTCAGAAAATAACATTATTCCAAAAATCAATGTCTCAGCATTCATACATTTTTGTGAAATCACATTTTTTATGACAAATGGCAATGACGGCAGTGACACTCGTTCGTCTTCCACGTCTAATGCGTTCAACTGACCTACTGACCGTTGTTCCAGAACGTCAGCACCAATAAATTCTATTGCAAAACATTTCGCCAACACCAACAATGCCAACTGTCGCAACTGACATCATAAATTCCATCTCATCATCGCTCGTCAGGCCACCGCCGCGCCGGTTTGTTGGTTTATATGACATAAATGGTATAGTCTTCCCTCCCGAGTCCCGAAGCAGCAGCTCAGCCCATCAATAATAGATAAACCGAGGCGAATTAATTTTGAATCAAGAACAAACAAAAAACAATGTTAGCTCATAAGTGTTTAATGGCCTCCCAGCTCCGGTTCCAGCTGGTCGGAGTGCTATAAAACCATATATCCCACTGTACGGCGCACACCAGTTTCTGTCAGTCTGCCCATTGGGGGCCTCGAAGGAATTGCGAACCGTAAAGAACACAGTGGCAAATTAATTGCACAATAAGCCTCCCTTGGTGGCGTGGCTCTATCCAGAAGAAATATACAAATTGTGTGGTAGCAATTGGAATTAGTGCTATAACAATAAGCAAAAACTACTGGTTGGTGTGCAATAGAAAAGTGGCTGGGGGTCTATCCCAACGCAAGTCTGCTCGATCATCGGCAAATAAATTACACTTACGAACTCAGTTCAGTTCCGGCGAGCATGCAATAGTCGTCACCATAAACGTTAACCTAATTTCTCCACGCCACACACGTGACTGATCAGTCAGTCTATCGCTTCGGTGGTGCCAAAATGATTCACAGCCAGATGGAAGATTCGCACTATCAGATACGGCAGCAGATTTTTAATCCCAATCAGCGGCAACAACTGGAAGATAATCGCCGCATGAAAGAACAGATGCAGCAGTTGGAAAAAGGTACTAACTCAGGCTCAACAAGGGTTTGCAGGATTGTATAGCACTAAAGGGACAGTTCATAAGTCATGTAGACTTTTTGGAAGGATGAAGAGGAGGCGTCTAGCCATAGTCTGCGTCTCATAGAATTACCCGGGTAGAGGTAAAATACTGACGATCAAAACATGATATTGGTTTGGTTGATATAAGAGATAAAAGATCTGAAAATAATATCTGAAAAATGTTCCTGGAACATCTGAACAATATCAAATTTTGATATTTTAAGATCATACGAATAGCTCGCTGCTATTGGTTAGATCTTACAAAATCTAAATATGATTTGATGATGATGTTCCAGAAGTAAATTTTTGATTTTATTTTTAGATCTTTTATCTCTTATGTCAATCAAATCCATGTAACTTTTTGATCTCCATATCAAAATATGATATTATTGAGCTCTTTTCCTCTACTCGGGTAGGTAGGGCAAAAGTCCGGGTGTGGCCAGTGTACGTTTTAAAATTGTTAAGCTTTCTAATAAGGTTTTCACACTGAGAATGCCTGTAAGTCTCGACCAGTGTACCACGTGTTGAGTGCAGCTGATCTGACGATCAATCTATCACAAGCTTAAGCTGTGCGGCGTTACCTTTTTCGTAAACTATTATCCATGCAATAATTTGAACATTTCGACAATGATTTTTTATAAAAGCCTAACTGACTTGATCGATTTCTCTTCGACGACTCTCTCTTTCGCTAATAGCCCAGCCAACCACATATCGTAAATCATTGTGTGGAAAAAATCGTATATCTTCATATATTGAATCAGAATTGTATAATAATATGTATATTTGTTGACAATGATTGCGTAAAATCGCATTTCATGCCAAATTAAATTTCAATTGCGATTTTGTTTCATATAGTCATCTCCAATCATAAAAGGTGCGAGATACTATCGGTAGGATTGCACAGAATCGGATAGAATCGTGTAAAAAACATACATTCTTAGTGTCAAGCTGCAAGTTCGCTAGCATCGTATATATGATTTCTTTGAATCGTGGAAATCGTCGCTTCACATCGTATATGAATCTGCTAAATCGAGCGTGCTACCTAAAGGTATGATGAAAATCGGTGAAATCGTATACAACTATATAACAATGTTGTATATTGATCGTTTGCGTCACACTTGCGTCGTATACGAAGTGAATGAAATCGTAGAAATCGTATATTCATTTTTACAGTCGCATATGATTGTTACTGCACTTTTAATGGTCGAATCACAGACAAACAGACGTAACACTCTGATAATTCCCATCGTACTTCGATTTAACGATCTTTTTCAAAATTTGATAGTTGGCCAACTACCCACCTGTGGCGCTCACATCGTTTTTGTTCGAGTTTGACGTTTGCTCACTACCGCCACCTAGTTGATGGTCGGCCAAACTTAGTCATTTTAGCATTGGACGAATATGTTTCCGTGACTATGATTTGAATCGAAAAATGTTCGAAGTGTTACGTCTGTTTGTCTGTGGTCGAATCTTAATCTCGGAAATCGTAAATGGTTTTGTTTACGTATTTGTTTGAATGAGGAAAAGAAAAAATAGTATTCATCCTAAATTTGTAAGCAATAATTTCAACCAAATATATAGGTTTTCATACTATCAGATGACTTACAATAAGTGATGTATAGATTCCAATAACGATGTGAATTCCGGGCCTCTTGCACGGTACCACCTTTGATGCCACTCAATGCACAACAACAACGCTCCCACCACAAGTCTCGCATGCTAATTTTTATTCGTTTCATGCCATTCACTTTGAACTCTTTGTTTTCAACTTGGCAATACAGCCAATAGAGATAACGCGCAGTTCTCAATCAAAGGATCTAAGACAAACAGACGTAACACTCTTCAAAACGGTTTGGCACATGCATTTAACGATCAATTCAAATTACATTTGATTTGCGCGATCGTTCCACCAGATGCGCTAGTGTTCGATCGCTTTGACGTTTGCCAGTGTACACGTTGCTGAATGATGCAAACGAAAATTATAGGCAATTTGTGTAGTAGTGTGCGTGTCAGCAAAACGTCAAATCCAAATCCATCATGGCCGACAGTGTCGCGCGCGGTTCTACCAACAGGTGGCAGTGTGCTCATGAAAATGCCACCGGGCAAAAGTTTTTGATGAATTTCCTCTAAGAGTTACGTCTGTTTGTCTGTGATCTAAGTTCGATTCCCACTGAACACCATTTGGTTTTTTTTTATTTGAAAATCTTGAGTCGCATATTGGTACTCTCAATCGTAATAAGATAATGCATAATCGTATATTTAGACGGATAAAATCAGCGAAATCGTAAAATTTTTCGAGAAATCGTAAATTATGTTGGATGGAATCGCAATAATCGTATATATGTTTCGATATGGCCTCCACTTTAGTATGTATATGCCTGTTTCGTGCATTGAATACGATTTCTTTGGTGCTATATATGTGTGACTATTTCAGTTGCAATTTCGATATAGCAACCAAATTGCTGGCTGGGAACTTTGTCAAAACAAACAAAATCATTATGCTTTTTGTTTCTATAGCAAGATGTAGTCGTCTTCTTCGCATTTCAACCAAAACATCTTTGGAAAACTCAATATACATTCTGTAAAAACACAAAGAGAGGATCGATGAAGAGAATTCGAAAATGTCAGTTAGGCATTAATGAAAAATCAGTGTCGATTTGTATAGTAAGGTACGGCGAGAGTTACTCAACCCAAGTGACAATTCCATAACCGATTAGTTTTGTTTGATTTTTATTAGGGTTTTATTTCAGCAGTAGCCAAAACTCACAGTTTTGAGACTACTTAACTATTGATAAAGGGCTTTATACTATTCTTAAGGACAAACGTCTTGACATCCCTCTTCAATAGTTAATCAAAACACCAAACGCGCAAATCTGAAGAAGCAAGCTTCACACAATATTGCATTTTATTATTCTGTTCTTGCTCACTTGTAATAAGCTTAAAAAAGGAAGATCAGGTGCGCTGGTTTTGTTTACGAAAAGATTTGTGCCCTCGAAATCGTGAGTAGGTGCCAAAGCCGGCCATTGTGGTGACCATTTTGGGATTCTAACAAGTCTCTCCTTAAAGCTATCCATAAAACCAAAATTCAAGAGTAAAAACGCTCTTCAATATGTAATCTGTTGACATTCATTATGACCACAATAAACATCTCAGGCTCAGAAAATCGTATCAAAATCGAGGTAGTTTGTGCAAAAGTTACACTCAAGGAGATTCAATCTACGTGGTTTGTCAAAAATGGCGTTCGAAATAGGGTGTCGAATTGACCTTCGATTCCAGTGGTCACAAACTCACAATACAACCCCAATGTTAGCTGTTTGTTTGTTTATTACCGGGGATTTTAACCTTTCGTGGGTCAATTATTCCGTAATACAACCCCAATGCAATAATGTATTAACGGTAAAAAGGAAACTTATATGATGCTTACACTAACACTCCTTAGAGCATAATAATTGCTAAGATATTACTTTTATTATCAATTTCCATTAGCGAATAATTTCTCCTTCTGAAACTTCCTAACGCCTTTGAGTTCGATCTGTATGTATTACCGTAAAACGTGGTACCGTAAAACGGGGTAACTTTGATAGTTTTTCAGCAAATTTTCTTAATATTTTACCATGTAACAGTATTTCCTCTAGTTTTATATTTTTAAAACAAGTACTGGGGTATCGATTATCAATTGCAATTAAAAGGTCCGATAATTTAAAATATATTGGGTGACTTTTAATTTTTGATTTGCGCGAGAATCACATTTTCATTTTGGGGTAACTAGGCACTATCAACCTTGAAAAACACATCATATCCTAAAATATCATCACAGCTAAGGAGTATAATGGAACCTTGGGAAATCTGGGCCTCTCATCCCAAGCAGGTATTGGGTTTCATACGAAATGCAGTACCTGATTGGGAAACACGCCTACAGCTGTGAGGATGATCATTTCTTCATAGTGATGAATCTTTTCAGTACGGCAAAAAAAAGAGGATGACACCACAACCGATCAAATTAATGGTCGCAGTGGCACTATGTCCCCAACAGGAAAAAAGGAGTATGAACATGATGAAAGAAGCCTTGTGGAATATATATTTGATTGGATTTTTATGACAAAATATAGATTTTTTACAAACTTCATCTTATAGAAATGAGTTTGTTGAGTACTGACTGAAAAATACAATGAGTTTTGCTATCAAAAATCATTACCTTTGTAAATTTACATTTTTAACGGTACACTAACATATGATTACATGCTATTCATGGTGAATTCTCTTTTTTAGATTGTTTCTGAATGTTTTATAAACAAATTTTGAACAAAGTAGTATTAATTACATGAAATTACAAGGGCATTGCATACTTTTAGGCGTTTATTGATGTATGGAGGTTTATGTCCCAATTTACAAAAATGATTCCAGTTTTTAAAAACGCACTGTTCGGAGCTGGTTCTCCGGACTTGTGGGGACACTCGCGACGAAGTAGTGGTCTTCGGATGTGGTTTTATCACTCAACTAGAAACGCAACGAGGTTAGAGTACAAACACGTGATACGCGAGAATGGAACACGTTGCTTTATTGCAGCTAAAGCGAAAACGATACGTACAGCGCGAGGATTGATTATGTTCTGATTACAATAGTGTTTTCTGCTATGGCAATGAGTGGAGTGTGGTTATTATAGATGTGAGAATGAGTGTCCTAATATGTGTAGGGTAAATACAATTAATATAGACGGTTCCTAACATTCCGCCCACCATTGAAATATACATTTCAATACTAACTCCTATCTTGTGTGACTGTGTCTAATGAAATACTAAAAATATTACAAAATCAACAAATATCCAATTATTTCTACAATGATATATTCCGTAATATCAGCTACTCGTCGGTTGTCAAACACCAGATTAAGATTCGGTGAACTTCGGTCAGTGGATGTCGTTGAGCCAGGTCAGTGCCCTCGGTCGTTAATCGGCGATCAATGCCCAGGGTGCCTGCCAATACGGTTGATTTAAGGTCGGAGAAAACAAGGTTCAGGAAATGGAAACTAGATACTTAACTTGGGAGGAGACCATAGGGCCTCCTGCAATCCGACAACGCTTGTGTTGCTGGGACCGCGAACTACTGGAACTACGCTGCTTCCTGGTCCTCGGGTAGGTTGTCGGGAATCGGTAGAACGCACACGCGTGTGATGGCTCTCTTGAAGATGCCGTCCTTGGTTCGGATGTTCACGACTCGGATGAGTCCATCGTTTCCAGGGAATGTTTCAATAACGCGCCCGAAACGCCACTTCTGCGGCGGTAGATTATCATCGCGAACTAGAACCATAGTTCCTACGCGAATGTTGTTTCGCTCGTGTGTCCATCGGGTTCGCTGTTGCAGCCCCGATAGGTATTCGGTAGACCATCGCTTCCACAAGCGGCGGACAAACTCCTGTGTCATCTGCCACTGAGAAAGCCGGTTGCAAGGAACTTCTTCATATGAGGGCTCCGGGATTGCAGTCAGCGGACGATGTACCAGAAAATGACCTGGCGTGAGGACGTCCAAGTCTTCTGGGGAATTGCTGAGCTGCGTTAACGGTCGAGAGTTGAGCAGTGCCTCGGTCTGCGTAAGCACTGTGTGGAATTGCTCGGGTGTCACCATTGCGTTTGCAAGAGTGCGGCGGAGATGGGTCTTAAGGGATTTAACCGCTGCTTCCCAGATTCCCCCGAAGTGCGGCGATCTCGGAGGAATAAACGAGAACTGAATGCCCTCAGCGGAGCATTGTCGTTCGATATCCAGGCGATTCTGCTGGGTCCGAAACAGATTCAGGAACTCGTTCAGTATTCGGCGAGCGCCGACAAAGTTTGTCGCATTGTCGCAGTAAATGGTCTGCGGAACTCCTCGGCGAGCAGCAAACCTCTTCAGGGAAGCGATAAACGAGTCGGCTGACAAATTGCCTACCAACTCTAGGTGTACTGCCTTGGTTGATAGACAAACGAAGACAGCTACAAAAGATTTCACCGGTGCAGCTTTCCTTGTCGGAGGTCGGAGATAGAAAGGTCCGCAGAAATCCACCCCAGTGTTTAGGAACGGCAACGCTGGCGATACCCGAACTGGTGGCAAGTCTGCCATTATTTGTTCTGCGAAGCTTGGCCGATTTCGAAAACAGGTAACGCACTCGTGCGTAACCTTTCGCACGACATCACGTAACCGGAGAGGCCAGAACTTCGCACGAACGCTTGCTATCAGGAGCGTCGGTCCAGCATGTAGTTGACGTAGGTGGTAGTGACGAACGACTAACAGCGTGAGCGGATGCTTGTTGTCCAAGATTATAGGTTGCTTCTGAGCGTACGGGACAGCTGCATTGTTGAGACGTCCTCTAGTGCGAAGAATACCATTGACGAGAACTGGAGACAGAGTTTTCAGCTTCGATGTTGACTTCACTTGACCAATGGTGCGGATAGAGTGCAGGTCTTCCGGAAACGATTCCTGTTGAGCAAGTTTGGCCAAACTACACAACGCTTCGTCCAACTCTGCTGTGGTTAAGGCTCCGGATCTGCGGCTAGACACATTACGTATCTTCGAATTGTAGCAGAATCTCTGTATGTAGGCTACCAATCTGACGAGACTGGAGAGAGACGATTTCAGGGCGAATATTGAACTTTGGACGACTGTAGGCAGCGAAACCGTGGGTTTATCCTGGAGTTGCTCTGAACTGAAGTGATCGTCGGAGGTTTTGACTAACGCGGGCCAGAACCGGTTGGGTTGCTGCAACCACTGTGGTCCCTGCCACCACAGCATGTGGTCTACAAGCTCCGTTGCAGACATTCCCCGGGATATGACATCTGCTGGGTTATCGATGCCTGGAACGTGTCTCCAGCTTCCAGCAGCGGTGATTTGCTGAATTTCAGCCACCCGGTTGCCAACAAAAGTTTTCCAACGAGACGGTGAAGCGGACAACCAGTGGACGACAATAGTTGAATCCGTCCAGAAGAAAGGACGGGCTTGGATACGAAGACTGGTTTCTACTTTTTCGAACAAATGGCTGAGTAGGAGAGCACCACAGAGTTCTAAACGTGGTAAGCGAATAATAGAACCAAATTTCTCGGTTCCCGTCGGAGCCACTTTTGACTTAGCTGTAAGCAGATGAACCGAGACGATTCCGCTAGACGAAACTATGCGGAGGTAGATGCACGCGCCGTATGCACGTTCGGAGGCGTCACTGAACCCATGCAGCTCTACGTAGACAGGATCGTTACAGGATGCCGCCCACCGTGGAACGGTAAACTCGTCGAGAATTTCGAGATCATTTCGGAAGGATTTCCAGAATTGCTGTTGACGATCGTTGAGCGGATTGTCCCAGGAAACCTTCGCTTTCCATAATTCCTGCATGAAGAGTTTTGAGCGTAGTACCACTGGCCCTAACAGGCCGAGAGGGTCGAATAAGCGTGCTGCCTCAGAAAGCACCAAGCGTTTGGAAATAGCAGCGTCCTGGGTCCAAGTGGGTATTTTGAAGCGGAAGACGTCTTCGTCTGGCTGCCAGATCAGCCCCAAGGTTTTCACAGGCGAGGATGACGAATCGAGCTCCACCAGACTTCGATCTTCTCGAAACTCTGCTGGAATATGCCGTAGAATTGCCGAACTATTGGATGCCCATTTGTACAACTTAAATCCAGCCGACTGCAAGAGATCAATCAGCTCTCGGCAAAGTTCAACACCTTCTTCTTCCGATGCTACTCCCGTAAGCAGATCGTCAATGTAGAAGTCTTTTGACACCACCTCTGCGGCCTTCGGGTGAGTCGATTCGCCGTCAGAGGCGAGTTGCTGGAGACAACGTGTCGCCAGATACGGAGCTGCCGCCGTACCATAAGTAACCGTCAGCAATTCGAAGGTTTGAAGAGGTTCCGACGGTGACGATCGAAACAGAATACGCTGCAAGGGCCGATCAGATGGAGATACCAACACTTGCCGGTACATTTTCTGCAAATCAGCGACGATGACGAAGCGAGGAAGTCTGAATCGTAGGATGATGCTGTACAGCTCGTCCTGGACAACTGGACCCACCATCAGTGCGTCGTTCAACGAGACACCAGTATCAGTGGGGCACGACGCATCAAAGACGACGCGGAGTTTCGTCGTGACACTCTCCGGTCAAACTATGCAATGGTGAGGCATATAATAGAACTTCTGCCCGGGAAACACAACTTCTGCGCTAGTATCGATCGGTGCCATGTGTCCTAGATGAACGTACTCCCGTATGAAATCGGTGTACGCCTCCAACAGTGAAGGATTTGCCTGAAGTCGTCGTTCCAGGGACAAAAAACGCCGAGTTGCAATGGAACGAGAGTCTCCCAACCTATCCAGGACATCAGGTTTCTTCGGTAATGACACCACAAATCTTCCGGTGGAGTCTCGAGTTGTGGTGGCAGCAAAATGAGTTTCGGATTTCCGTTCTTCCGTGGAGAAGGTTTCGTTCGTATTACACGACTCAACTTCCCAGAAGCGAGCAAGCTGATTTTCCAACTCAGCGTTGCTGCAGACTAGCGTGGTGGCAGACAGGCTCGAGTCCACCGTATTCACCTTTCCCGATACTATCCACCCAAAAACCGTTTCCTTCAACTGGGGTAGTTCCGGTCCGAGGTCGAAGAAACCTTCTAGCAGTAGACGATAGTACACTTCGGCTCCGATGATAGCATCGATGCGATTCGGCTCAAAGAAGCGAGGATCAGCAAGTTGTACGGATGGAGGAATCTTCCAGGAGGCTACCGACAACCGGTTCGACGGCAAAATCGGCTTAAACTCCGGCAAAATGTGGAACTTGAGGTCAACAGCAAAATCTGTACAACGCGATCGTACGATTGCTGTCGTCGATTGCCTCGACACAGCAGCACTGGGACCCACACCTTGGAGAGAAAGCGGGTCGTTCTGCCGACGTAGATCCAATTTCTGCGCCAAATGTTCACTCATCAGATTTCGTTCGGAGCAGCAATCAAGGAGGGCGCGAGCGAACTGGACATTCCCGTTGTAGTCAGCTATCTTGACGACAGCAGTCGAGAGAAGAATCACGCTACTATCGGCAGTAGTAGTGGCAGGAAGAGCGACTGGACGAGAGGTGGATGGGCCAGCGGAGGGTGCGGTGGCAACTGTTTGCGATTGCGAAGCGGAGGAATTGTTCAAGGGTGCGATTATGGGCTGACTTTGTGGAATGGCGGGTTTCGTGGGTTGTGATTGCGAGTGAGCTTGTTCGTTGCTTGCTGGGCGCAAATGCAGCATCGTGTGGTGCTTTTGACCGCAGACACGACAAGCTGAGCTAGGACAAGCCCTGGCCAAGTGGGAAGAGGAAAGACAATTTAGGCACAAACCAGCTTTCCTGACTGATTCAAGCCGTTGGGAAGGATTCATACTGATAAAGGATTCGCATTTGAAAGGAGAGTGAGAGGATTTTTGACAGTGTGGACATATTTTTTTATGAGTCGTGGTAGCTGTGAGAGTCGAACCGACTGTAACGTTCCAATAAAACACTGTTTGTAGATTGACAATTGGTATCAAAGTGACGTTTATTCTCTGTTCACCTCATGTCACCCTCTGCACAGCCTACTACATCTCTCCTCAACTTTATTAAAATTTGAACAATACTCTGAGCCTAAATCATTCAAATTAGTTTCTAATGACACCTAATAGTTTATAATTGTGAAATACATTTGGCATCAAATCTAAGTTTAAGTAAGTTGCAAAGTTCATTTTTGGTTCAATACTAAAGCATCGTGCGAGGATATTCTCGTTCCCGTTCGTTACAAATAGATAGTAATCCATGATATTTGATTTATGTATCCTCCCTCCAGTAGTAGATATCTGTCCTTGGAATTTGACCTCGGTGTTAACAGCAACAAAATGGGAATTGTATAGCGTCATCTATCATGTTTGGGAAATCGTTAACTTCAGTCTAAATGTGTTGGAAATATATATAAAGTTATTTATTATTAAATATAAGCTTATTTTTATACTTAGCTGTATATAAGTTCCTTACTTTTCTCTTTTTCAACAAACGGTATACAATACCATCAAATTTCCGTCTCTACTATGTATACAAGATCTTCACTTACCATCATTTACACTGTATTCTACATTCACTTCTTCTTTTTTTTTTTCATTCAATATCCTGAAACGAAACTTAAACTACTGTTATTTATGTATACGTTTATAAACATCATAAACATCTTCACCACTAAATGTGATAATCTAACGATCGATAATCTTCTCACATCACGTGGTAAACCAGATTGCCAAATG
The DNA here is from genome assembly GCF_035046485.1 of Aedes albopictus. Lineage (NCBI taxonomy): Eukaryota > Metazoa > Arthropoda > Insecta > Diptera > Culicidae > Aedes > Aedes albopictus. The sequence goes on from NC_085137.1 coordinate 186,869,611, forward strand.
AATTGAGACGAATCTCCTTCATATGGTCTTCTTTATTGCAGACTGAAACGTGTGTAGTTTCCTTTGCATATCCCTATATCATAGATGGACTGAAGTTTCACTTCCTTCATCTCATGATAGACTGGACTGCCAAATGGACTGAGACGAATCTCCTTCATCTGGTCTTTTGTAATGCAGACTGAAACATTGAGTTTCCTTTGCGTATCCCTTTACCATAGATGGACTGAAGCTTCTCTTCCTTCATCTCATGGTAGACTGGATTGCCAAATGGGCTGAGACGAATCTCCTTCATCTGGTCTTTTGTAATGTAGACTGAAACATTGAGTTTCCTTTGCGTATCCCTTTACCATAGATGGACTGAAGCTTCTCTTCCTTCATCTCATGGTAGACTGGATTGCCAAATGGACTGAGACGAATCTCCTTCATCTGGTCTTTTGTAATGTAGACTGAAACATTGAGTTTCCTTTGCGTATCCCTTTACCATAGATGGACTGAAGCTTCTCTTCCTTCATCTCATGGTAGACTGGATTGCCAAATGGACTGAGACGAATCTCCTTCATCTGGTCTTTTGTAATGTAGACTGAAACATTGAGTTTCCTTTGCGTATCCCTTTACCATAGATGGACTGAAGCTTCTCTTCCTTCATCTCATGGTAGACTGGATTGCCAAATGGGCTGAGACGAATCTCCTTCATCTGGTCTTTTGTAATGCAGACTGAAACATTGAGTTTCCTTTGCGTATCCCTTTATCATAGATGGACTGAAGTTTCACTTCCTTCATCTCATGATAGACTGGACTGCCAAATGGACTGAGACGAATCTCCTTCATCTGGTCTTTTGTAATGCAGACTGAAACATTGAGTTTCCTTTGCGTATCCCTTTACCATAGATGGACTGAAGTTTCTCTTCCTTCGTCTCATGGTAGACTGGATTGCCAAATGGACTGGGATAAATCCCCTACATCTGGTCTTTTCTTTTGCGAATTGGATTAATGCCAAATGGACTAAGATAGGTTTTCTTCAATTGATCTTTCATGGACTAGTATCTTCTCCAAATAGACTGGAATTGCTATATTTCCTATATTTGGATACAGAAACGAACTTTCAAAATGTTTCATACGTTCAAATTATTTGATTTCTGAAAACAAAGGCGAGTAGCCTTGATTCGTTGTTAACCATAGTCCATAGTCTCGTAGAAAGAATCGTCTGTACGAACAGCACACGATTAGGTTCAACACCGATCTGTGATATCGGTTATCTTTCTCGCCGTTGAGCGGACGCCGTCAAGCCGTCATTTTCACCGCTCAAAGTACTCATCGCGAGACTTCAATTAGCTTGTGAAAATTCGTGGAGGTATTATGCGGATCTTCTTTCTGCGCGTCGGTGTTGTACCTTTCCCAAAAATTCAATCGGTATGGCTGTTTCAAACAATTGCGCGTTGCGGCACCAGTAGATATTGACACAAACGTTAGCGCTTTTATTATGTACGTTTTTCTATCTCCTGCTGATAATCATCGATGATCAGAACACAGCGTAATCACACTCGATCAAAATACAGATGATGAGCTCTGATGAGCAGTTAAACGATGAAAAATAGCAACATTGCGCTACTAGTGTCTTATAAACCTCTATTGATTCATTCAAAAGAACTAGAATATTTATAAGACTACATGTTACAACATGTACAATTAATTAAGCGCCATTGCAGGCATTATTATCACAATCTTTCGTTTTCCTAATGTGTTTGCAAACGGAGGGCTCAACATAATCCGTCTACTGTCAATCAATGCTGTTGACATGTGCATTCCGAATGCCTGATTCATTATTTGTTTACTCTATTATTAATCACTCCACAAATAGAATAAGATAACTTTGTCTGTGCGATGACCATATTATATTTTAATTGGATTCGTTTATCGTTTCTCACTATAAATTCCTAAATCACTTTTTTTACTATGTTGTGATGCAATCTGCATCTATTTATTTTTACTATCCATTAACATTTTGCTTGGCAGTAATTTTTAAACAAATATGTAGCATAAAGTTTAGTTCGATTTTACTAGTAGACTTAACCCAACCCACTAAGTTATTAGATATTTGGTTCAGTCTTGCTAATATTAATTGTATATCTTTCCCCAATAAAGTCCTCTCTCATTTCATTTCAAGCATACGGTTTGTAGTTCACTCAATAATTTCAATTTGATGTAACTTTATCAAATTAGGATTCAAAATTTATAAACACACAACGAAATTTAGGAAGTTTGTAATAATATCATTTCGAGATCTATAAACTGCAAAACAACAGCATATTCTTTAACAGCTAGTTTATCTTTGTCATTTTTTTCAATGATTGCGACTTCGCAGACATTTTTCGACATCACTATAAATGCTGAATAGTTAACCATTTCTGTAATTTAACAAAAGATATTTGGACATTATGAGGTTACTAAAAATAGAAACGCTTCTTGAATGAAATCAAACGATCTTATGAAACATCGTGAACAAACCCTGAGTGTGCTTTGTAGTTTTAGTGTCGAACGTCACTAACATCCGTTATAAGCAATTGTTCATAAACATAATTTAAGTAAATTAGTTTTTTTTTTAGGATACTAGAAATTTCAATAATGTCTTGTCTAATTGAGATATTCAATAATGAAATGTTTCACTGAGTCAATAGAATACAAAAGCAAATATTTATTCATACAAAATTAAATCATGCATTGCACATCAATGCTAATCAACGTGAATTTTAAACAACAGCGAAAAAACGAACATCACTGGTGTGATCGGTCTCAGTACTCTAAATATTGATGCTACTTCGAACCTGACTTTGATAATATCACGAGCTGTCCACTTTTGGCATTATGCAAATCATAGTAAACTCTATGTTTTTTCTATTCTGTATCATTTAGCAACCATTTTCTCTCTGACAACTTGGAATTTCAGTTTATACACAACCTCTTGAGAAAATAACAAACCAAATATCGATGAAGCAAATTATATATACTCGAGGCACTTGACTTTTTGGAAGGCGTTTATCGTAGTAGTACTTCCGCTATATAATCTGCTCAGTAAGTTAGATAACCGATTGTGACAAACGCCGTTTTCCGGCAGATCGATGTTTTTCTTTTCTCCATATATAGGAAATACTTTTGCCAGACGTGTGGATATTCCAAGTATTCAATTAAACATTTTCTCACCTGTTTTCCGATCATAATCGCGTAGACTTTTTCATATTCTCCCTTGTCCTAGCGCTACCATGGCACAGCGCCAGGGTTACTCATTTTGATGGGACGTCAGCTTGTGGTAGTATCCATCTACCGCCACTTGTAGACTCGGATTTATTGCTTGTTTGCTTTATGAATGGTCTTCCCATGGCCTCGCATGGCACAGTATTTGTGAATGTAAACCTGCAATAAATCTGTTTGCACACCAAAACGTACACACAAAAGCAGAAAATACTTCCCTTTTCATGTATTCCAAAATAATATTAGTAATCACGAGATTCCGGGATCCCATCCTCGTCGCCAATGTAACGTTCCAATAAAACACTGTTTGTAGATTGACAATTGGTATCAAAGTGACGTTTATTCTCTGTTCACCTCATGTCACCCTCTGCACAGCCTACTACACCGACCTTGGACTTGGCCGTTGATTTCCCATGATCTTGACGAGAGTCCGAAGCCCGGGATTTCATAGATGCCAGGGGTTGTAGGGTTGCGAGGTGATCCCGAAGAAACTGCAACAAGTCCTCGTACTTTGGGGCTTCGCGAGAGTTGTGCGCACGCTCCCAATGCCGTTGCGTGTCAACATCGAGACGTGTATACAGAATATGCGCAAGCAAGTGAGTCCACCCGTCTGTCTTCAGTCCAATTTTACGCAGCTGTAGAAGATTCCGCTCGTACGAGTCGATGAGGCCAACTAGAGCGTCGTACGATTCCCGCTTGATGGGTTCGGCATTCAGGAAACTGTCCATCAGTGCTCGAGCGATGATCTTTTTGTTCTCGAACCGTTGTTCGAGCATCTGCCACGCGACATCGAAGTTGGCCGCCGTCACTTCAATGGATTCCACCAGCGTCCGGGCTTCTTTGGTGAGCACAGATAGAAGATAATGAAACTTATCGACCGGCGAAAGCGAAGCATCTTTACCGATCATGCTCTGGAAAGCATCACGAAAACTCAACCAATCTTTCACACAGCCGTCAAAGGAAGGAATTTTGAAAACAGGGAGATGGATTCGGGAGTTAGGAATTTGGCCGGGCGGAGCGGAAGAAGCTACAGCTGTCGGATTGCCTCGGTGCGACGTTAGGAAATCTTTCGCATCGAAGTACCTGTCCTCAAAATCCAGGCGGGTTTTTCTGTTGCCAGCTTCGACGTCCTTCTTCAACTGCTCCTCCTTGCCTTCCTCAGCGGACAATTTCAAATCTTGCTCCTGTCTCACTTCAATTTTCGCACGGTTATCACGAAACTCTTTGAAAAGCGTTTCCAAATGCTCCAAGCGTGAAGCAATCCTGACCGTGTCACGTGGTGCATTGAAATTTTCAACGAAAGCCTCCACGTTGGCCATGGAGTCCATGTACCCCCGCTCGATCTTGCACAATTCGCGCAAAGATGCCATTTTCAGATATTTTTCCAAATCGCAAACCCAATCAAATTCCAAAAAACGTAGCGTGGTCAATTGCCCAAAAATATCAATCAAATCGCGAACAAATTCCTTATTTGCTACAGTAAAACTCGCATGCAACTTTATTTGTATAAAAGAATAGCCGTACCTTGATGCGTGTGTGTACTCACGCTAACCTCTTTGTTCGCTGACCCAAGCCACGCTGGATTCGCCAGGTTCTGGAGGAAGGTGTCGAAATGCGCCTCGAAAACGCCGAAATGCTCCGTCTGCGTGGTATCCGCGCCTTGGGGACAGGCCGTAGTAGAAATCCGGTTGCTCTGCCGGATCCGCAATCGTCGAATCGGGATTCGACGCCAAAATTGCCGCTCACAATGCAGCACACTTGAGGCAGCGTTGACTGTGACACTATCACCACGCACAAAAAATCACTTTCTTCGCCAGTTTTTGGCCACTAAAACGCACAAATCCGGCTCCTCGAAGGACCATTAATGTTCGGAGCTGGTTCTCCGGACTTGTGGGGACACTCGCGACGAAGTAGTGGTCTTCGGATGTGGTTTTATCACTCAACTAGAAACGCAACGAGGTTAGAGTACAAACACGTGATACGCGAGAATGGAACACGTTGCTTTATTGCAGCTAAAGCGAAAACGATACGTACAGCGCGAGGATTGATTATGTTCTGATTACACTAGTTTACAGCATTTTTGAACTCGGTAAGCTGATGATCATTTTTGGTGTAGAATCATGCCCTGAGTTCGAAAACGCGAAGGAAAAAAATTACAGTAGAGCGGAAATTTTTTGGACTTTCCATACAAGGTTGATGATTTGAAATCGATTTTTGTTCTATTTTTAAGCAACGTCGCTCACTTCACACATCTCATTCTCCGTAATCAATGCTCCGATTGAGCTGAATTTTTTACTGCAACTCGCCTACATATGATCTGTCAAATTAACGTTGAGAAAGAATTTTAAGATTGTTTTTTTCTTATTGAAAAAAATACATTTCTTCATTTATTTTTGGAAATTTTGCTAAAATTTAAGGAGGTCATCCCTAAAACTCGCCAATATCTTGAATTTAAGCAATCTGACGCAAAACCTGCATTCAGATGATCGAATGGTATTGTATTCAGCTTTTAATTTATGGAAAAAGATTTAAAATTGGTTGAACAAAACGCAAGATATTTGAATTTTGGTAGATTTCATATTTTTAAAAGTTGTAAAACTCAATATTGAGCTAAAACTCAAAAACTGCTCTACTTAAAATTGTTTGAAGCACGGTTTCGAAATCAGTGCTAAATTATGCTTCAAAAATTTTGGTCGTTGACAGAAGTTCACGACTTTCGTTTTATTTTGTAAACTAGTGTTACAATAGTGTTTTCTGCTATGGCAATGAGTGGAGAGAGTGTGGTTATTATAGATGTGAGAATGAGTGTCCTAATATGTGTAGGGTAAATACAATTAATATAGACGGTTCCTAACACGCACTTTACTAAGAGATTCAAGGCCAGATTTGGAATCTACTATGATGGATCTACTGAGAATACGAGGCCATTCATTGAAAAAAAAAAGTTGAAACAAAGTTATATAGCAGATTGTTTGAAGGGGCTGACAAATGTGCGTTGAACCTTTGGAGGATCATGCTGAGGTGTTGATAGCGTGGCTGACACTTGAAAAAGGCTTCCAAAGTGTTCGAACCAGCGTTTCAACTGGTCAGTCGGGTCGGTCAGTTACTGTCCAGACGTGTCTTTCACGGGCATCGTAGCATTCATCTTGGTCCCACTAAAGCGGATGTGAGACATCGTAGAAGAGACGGATGTCGCCGGTGTTTGCGGCTTTCTCGCCTTCGTCGACTAGGGAGTCCGGCCACACTCTTTTGTCCCGTCTACATGAGCGTTTCACTTCGAGAGCCGAATAGCGCTGCCGGGCTACGGCTCACAGTGGTTCAGATTTGAAAATACGTGGCAAAAATTGCCAAATCATAGTAGTCTGCTATAGCCTAAATGAATATACTGAAACACACTCAGCGAAAAAAACTAGCGAAATTCATCGAAATACCTTATGAAATTTTACTATAACTAATTCTTATGGATGACAAAAGAAAACCTTATGCTTGCTATGACAAATTTCATAAGATAGACTTATGAAAAGAACAAAAAAAAATCCTAAAATGATGCAGACTGGATTCGATCCATGAACGTCGGGATCGCCGAGCCCGTGTTTTATCCACACGGCTACCGACGCTTGAGAATACCATGTTGCTAAACATGAATAAAAGCCAAGCTGTGAGACGATTTTACGGCATAGAGTGACCTTATGAAATTCATCCGAATCATTATGAATTATTTAAAGGCCGTTTCATAAGTTGGGCCTTATGGAAGACTTAAGGTTCTTTGGCTGAGTGCAGTATTGAGCTCTCAATTTCATATTGACCCTTCAGAACGCGCACTGTTGTAAAAAGTACAACACTACTACAAAACCTCGCTTTTCGTATACAGCGCGAGCGCGGTGCAGTTTCGGTTGCATGATGACGCGCGCCCTGAATCCGAACAAAACAACATAGCTGTTTTCATACAATTTGGCTACCGTCTACCCCCGTTGGTTTGAACGACACCTCATGCAAACCAACGGGGTTCATTTTTTAATTTGAACTTCTAGCAACCCGATGAGCGTCGGAAAAACATACACTGGCAGCCTCATTTGCTGTTTTATTGCGCTTAGCAAAAAAAATTTTAGTTTCACACTTTTACCGATCTGTCAGTCAGTTGTGCGCAAGGGTGAATCTCTTATCATGGACAGTATCCATATTTGCATTACTTAAAACATACCCAACCGGTATCAACCGCGTTCGATCAGTACAAGACTGAATGCAACAAATAATGGCACAACCAATCGAATCAGTAACAATTCCAGAAAATATTGTTTTATTTCCATTTCATTAAAACAATCTCGAAAGGGACCATAATGAGCTGAGACGAGACTCGCGAAGACTGTCTTCTTTTTCTCCACTTTGTTATTTTTTTCTTCTTCCTATCTGTGTTGACATTATGTTTTGGGCTGGTGGTTCAAACACGTACGTGACCGCATCACCTCACATGCAGTGTGACTGAATCCCATTCACGCACAAAATCATGTTGAGGTGAAATTTTGCATCGCCAACAATCGCCAAGCAAAGTAATCATTGGAATATTTTGTTTTCAATTTATTTTTGACAGTACAGGAGAAGAAAACACTGCACTTGACGTTGCTTTTTTTTCTCTTCGCGAGTCTCGTCTCAGATAATGAGTTAACTTACCTTTCCACGCAAGTTATCAACAACAACAATCAGCCGGTGGGCGAGCGTCGATGTTTGTTTTGGTCGCAGACAATAGAAACGTGCTGCGAGTAGCTTTGGCGCGCAACGACGCTTCCTCGCTTCGTCTGCTTCCTTGCTCCTGATTGGCTGCGCGCAACTGGAGTGGAGCTGCGCGTAACTGACCGGCGCGCAAATTGCGCAACGAAAGAAAAATTATACAAAATATTCGCAATATTTTGATTCTGCGTTCCGTTCCACCCCGTTCCATTAGCAGATTGACGTTTGAACAATTTTTAGTTTGAACGATGTGCAGATCAGCGGGGGTCAAATTAAAAAGTGTCCACATTACATGCGGTCAAACCAACGAGGGTAGACGGTATACACATCATTATGGCGCTAATGTTTTGGCAGCTCTTGGCAGCTGCAATTTTCTTCAATCAATTCTGCATACTTAGACGAGCGTTTGAACCGAATATCTGCACGGGGAGTAGCTGGGAGCGGTTGGTGAGGCACTTTGAAGTTGAAGCATAAGAATTTCTCGTACTAATATGTGATTGTTAATTATGAAGCAGAAAGTGTTATTTTGATTCCATTGCAAGTGCCTAATATGCACAAGAACTTTTTTTCCATCTGCAGCTATTTAGCGTTGTAAAAAGATACAAAATCATTATTACCAATTTATTTAAAAGACGGTCAACGCATGCACGGGAAGTAGTATGAAAATCGAATGTACCTAAAATGTTATTCCCTAGGATCGTTACTTTGGACCTCTAGTTTCAAAATCTGTGCGGTTTAAAATATTTCATCTTGGGTTTTTTTTATATTTTTTATTTTTCTCCTATTTTCCCATACAAATATCGAAAAAATCCATTTTAAGGTCATTTTCGTCCCATATAAAAATGTATGGGAAAAAAAAAACTCAAGATGGATTATTTTAAACCACACATTTTCTGAATCTGGAGGTCCAAAAATATAGTTCTAGCGAATAATTCTGATATTGTAGATGAATGATCGATATACTGAAACCCATTTAAAACATGTTCAAAAGTTGAATTTCTACCAGCTTTTCTCAAAATTGAACCATTGTGCGGCTTTGGCTCCTAGTGTTTTCACTCGCTCCATCGCGGCTTTGGTGTTTCTTCGCTCCTCTATCTTCCCCCAGGTATCATCTATGATCCACTGCTTTCTTCGGGTGCGAAGCTCACCCAAATTATTCTCGCCGGTGGCGATGAAGGCGTTCTTGATGGCGCTCCATTGATCTTCTCTAGCTCCTCGACAAAAGGACCTTTTCACCACAGCGCCTTCAGTCGGCGTGTGTTGAACCAGCGCCCGATTTTCTCCTCCTGTCGCTGGATCCTGGCAATGCGCAGTCGGATCTCGCCGATTAGGAGAAGATGGTCGGACGCAATGTCGGCGCTACGTTTGTTCCGCACATCAAGAAGGTTCCGTCACCATTTTCGGCTGATGCAGATGTGGTCGAATTGATTTTCCGTGACGCCATCACGGGAAACCCATGTCACTTTGTGCACTGGTCGATGAGGAAAGAGCAATCCCCCAATCACCATATTATTGCCACAAAACTCTGCAAACAGCTCTCCGTTTTCGCTCATTTTCCGAGACCATTACGTCACATGACGTGCTCATAGTCCGAGTTGTCGGAACCAACCTTCGCGTTGAAGTCGCCCATGAGGATCTTGATATCACCTTTCGGAGTCTTGTCCACGACAGCATTCAGTTGACTGTAAAAGTTCTTTTTATCTTGCTATTCGGCAGCATCGGTTGGCGCGTAACATAGGATCATGGTAAGGTTTCGAAGCCGTGTTCTGAATCTGGCTACAATTATCCTCTCATTAATAGGTTTCCACTTCATGAGCGCAGCGTGGGCGTGTTCACCTCGTAGGCCAGAGTATAGCAGAATTTGACCCGACGTCAATCTGTGTTCTCCAAAGATCGGCCAACGGACTTCGCTCAGTCCTAGGATCTCAAGCTTCATAAGGCATGTCTCATTGGCTAGTTGTGCCAGTTTATCCTGCTGGGCTGGTTAATACATTCCAAGTTCCAATTCTTGTCCGTTGTTCCACGTTAAAAGTCGTTGCCTACCCAAGCAACACGACTTGTTGCTAATCCAGTAACAGCAACCTTAGTGCAATTTATTCACTGTCCGTATTACGGGCGACAGAACACAATTGCTTCTTCTTTGAAACCCAAAAAGCGCAGATTCTGAATTTTTATGCAACATAAACGAGGAGGAAAGATAAAAAAAATGGGAAAAAAATTTGTCCAGACTCGAACCTTGGACACCAGGAGTATTATCTACTCACCTTACATACTACACCAAAAGCTCTGTGAGAGAATCGATGCTCAACACACCATAAAAGCTGCTGAAGTTACTTGTGTCTTTATTGCACCTTCTTTGTCACAAGTTAGAGAACTGTCAAATTTTAATAAATGTCAAAATGAAGAGACGCTCAAGTTTTCTGTAACGCATATGGAACCTAATCTGAACAAACAAACCAGAGTTAGATGTTTCATGCATGTAACATAACACATTTAATGTTAGCTGACTGTATTATCACTTGCGAGCAATATATAAGCTCCGCCTCCACGAATCGATGTCAAACACGTGGTAATTTGTGATTTCTATGAAACAAAGCCACAACTTTACGAATTTCGGAGTTTAAATGCAACTCAACTGACAAGACGGAAGTTTCGTGTGCTTATAGTGCAACTCATTCAGACCAAAGCATAGAAAGCCACAATCTGCATGATGTTGCAGGTGCTGCTTGGGTAGCATAGCATAACTTAACATAGCATAGCCGACCGTACACATCCTGGGGTGGCTGTCGATAGTGACGTTTAATGCACCAGAAAAGTTGCCTGGGACTTGACAAACCTTTCACTTAACGAACTCTCGACACCTGGCCAGGTCCTTACGATCAGCGGGGATGGGGAGGAAATGTTGATTATATATCTACTCAGATTATGTCCAAAAACTTGGCCACTTCATAGATATCTGGAGTTGGAAATTGGATAGGCTTTAATGGGGTGCTTTCCTTGGCAAAAAAGCAGATATTTGGCATATTTACAAATATAGCAAGATATTGAAATTTGCATTTACCTGAATTGACCTGAAAACAATAATTATTAAATCAAAATGGCTAGATCTCACCCAACTGGAATATTTTCTTATGACTTGGAGAGATCTTCTGCTGCCGATCTTGCACAAGAATAGATTTTAAGTCCTTAACTGGTCATGTCGTTTCAGCAGGGGATTCTGGTCTCAATCAGAAAATTTCCTCCTGGGAATCGAGATCTCTGAACTTCAGCGTTGAGTTTTCCATCTCGTCTGACCACATTCTTTTTTTATTTCAAAGCCAGTTCGCGAGCCGAACAAATCCTTATCGAAGCTTCCTATCTTATTCTTATCGAAGGCCTATTTGGGCACGGGGGGCTATTTGCTGCTATAACTCAGCAACTTTAAAACTAATTGATTTGAATGTTGATTAAAAAATTTACTTAGTTAAATATAGCTGCAAATTTAACCCTACTCAAATGGTCCCAGACCCAACTTTTAGTTTAAGGATAAGCGTCTTGAAATCCCGCTTCAAATCCCGTAACGTGGGTAGATCACCTTATAATGGTGCGTTAAGGCGTATGATCTACCATAACCAATTTTGATTTCGTAATTCTCTTAGTTAATTTAAATGCAGGAAAATTATGAGATCAAAATTTGGTTTACTTTTCTGTGTTTTGTTTATTTTTATATTATGTTTTTTTTTCACTACTAATATACTATTTGTTTCAGTGTTATTTGCTTGCTTGACGAGTGGAGCCTCGTAGCCGTGCGGTTAGGGTCACCAAGCTTCTAATCGCATCATGCTATGGGGTGAGGGTTCGATTCCCGCTCCGGGCGATGAAACTTTTCGTGAGAATAGTTTCTTCTCCGTATCCACTGGTGCATGCTCCGTGTGTCCCTTGTCTAGTGTTTAAGGTTTCATTCAGTCTGTGCAGCCTCTGGCTGAAGACGGTGTCCGCGTCTTTTTTTTTTTTTTTTTTATTTTAACTTCAACTTTAACAAAATAACGATTTGTTTCAGCGCTGTTCAGGTAAAATCATATATTTAAATTACATGATACTTGGGATATTGGGAGCAGAGTTACCCATTGCTCATGTGTACATGAATGTGACAGCGAGCCTCCCACCAAATTGTCTCCCAGCTCTTCAAAATCGCAGTGTGCTGCGCTGCTAGGAGGCTCACGAAAATTTGGTGGGTGCGAGCTAGGCACATAGCTCCCGGGGAGCTCGTCTCATGCGCTGCGTGAGCTGTTGGTATCTAAGGTGAAAAACACCTTCTTGGTAACGAAGAACCTCAACAACTTTTTTCCGTACACTGAGCCAACTCTGCCGATCACAGTTATATGTCAATCATATATTACTGCACTATTGGAATATCATATGAATCTAATCTAAGGTTGAAAATGGGAAGTGAGAGTTATATGCGACGCATGTGGTATGACTCTCAGGTCGCCATGATATTGTTATATGTCATGCATTTTGCTTATATCATGCGGGCTGGGAGCGCCAATGTATATGCAGCTCCAATAATATCCTTCACATTTTGAAAAAAAGTTTCCTTGGCTGGAGCGGGAATCGAACTTACAACGCCTAAATGACCGACGCCGCTAGCCGCACGACCACGAAGCTCACTTACTGGAATTGCAGAATTTTGCAAAACGTGTTCCACTTTATCTGCCAATGTTGCTTTTCCACCCGGCCAAAGTTATATGCACAGCTGATCTACACTGAAAGGCGGCTTGCAGTTGAAATTACTATTCTGAGGGTCAACTTAAATGCACAACGCCACTTGATTTGTGCAGACTGATTTTCGTTTCATCTCAACAGATTTATGTTTTCAATTCTACCATGGACCCGATTTACAATTAAAAAAAGCGTCTGTTGGCAGCCGGATTCGAACCAAGAACCTTGAGATCACCAGGCTCGCACGCTACCACTCGGCTATCGAACCGGTTGATAAATAAGGAAACAAAACGCACACAAGAAGCGTTTGTTGGTCGATGATCACGTTTTGCCATGGTAAATTTGAAAACATTTGTGTTGTCGTCATTACCGCAAGCTGTCTATCAGTGTATCGATCGTGTTATGTGCATATAACTCCGATATGCGCAAGTGTTATTTGGTTTTATTAGAAGGCTTTTCAATCGGAACTGTTTATTATATGATACGTATAACGATTCATTTGAAGTGAACGTGTCAGACTACACTGAAAGGCGGCTTGCAGTTGAAATTACTATTCTGAGGGTCAACTTAAATGCACAACGCCACTTGATTTGTGCAGACTGATTTTCGTTTCATCTCAACAGATTTATGTTTTCAATTCTACCATGGACCCGATTTACAATTAAAAAAAGCGTCTGTTGGCAGCCGGATTCGAACCAAGAACCTTGAGATCACCAGGCTCGCACGCTACCACTCGGCTATCGAACCGGTTGATAAATAAGGAAACAAAACGCACACAAGAAGCGTTTGTTGGTCGATGATCACGTTTTGCCATGGTAAATTTGAAAACATTTGTGTTGTCGTCATTACCGCAAGCTGTCTATCAGTGTAGGGGTAAAATGTATGTGCAGTGTCTGATAAAATAGGCTGTTAGAATTATTTCAGTGTACACAACACAAGTGTCTGGTTGGTCTACACTGAAAGGCGGCTTGCAGTTGAAATTACTATTCTGAGGGTCAACTTAAATGCACAACGCCACTTGATTTGTGCAGACTGATTTTCGTTTCATCTCAACAGATTTATGTTTTCAATTCTACCATGGACCCGATTTACAATTAAAAAAAGCGTCTGTTGGCAGCCGGATTCGAACCAAGAACCTTGAGATCACCAGGCTCGCACGCTACCACTCGGCTATCGAACCGGTTGATAAATAAGGAAACAAAACGCACACAAGAAGCGTTTGTTGGTCGATGATCACGTTTTGCCATGGTAAATTTGAAAACATTTGTGTTGTCGTCATTACCGCAAGCTGTCTATCAGTGTATGCGATACGACTAGGCACTCTCAATGCAAAGGTTAAGGTTTCAATACTCGTTCGTTTAGGAAGTTTTTGTCGTGAAATTTTCTAATTTAACCAGCGCATGAGACGAAGCTCATGAGACACATCTTGAGAAAAATGAGGCACACAACTTTCGGTCTCAAAATGTACTGTGCTCCTGGGAGCTTGCTTGTAATGTGGCTCCCGTACATGGGACTACAGCACGTGTACATCAACTCTGATTGGGAGGGGTAGCCTAAGGAAGCTAAATGAACTGGTTTCTGGACAAATGTTCGTGGGGTGGCCAGACTTTGTCACGAGATAACAATCATCGTGTTGTCTTCCGAAGGTCTCCAGTAAATTTAGTTTACCCTGCTACAACAAACCATCAGGTAGATCATTCCCTTCCGGTATGACTCTCTGCAGCCATAGGTAATCCTTGCGCTGATGGTGGGTACACAATCATCATCAAACGTCTTGAAATCCCGCTTCAACCGTGCATCAGACTTCAGGCGCACAAATCTCAAGGAATAAGCACAGAGAAACAGACGTAACACTTAGTACAAATTTCATTAAAAAACATTGTCACAAAAGCGCAATCGCCCAATGCTAAACGTACTGTGTTTGGCCGGGCCGCCACTAGATGGCGGTAGTGAGCAAACGTCAAACAGGAGCAAAAACGATACCAGCGCCGCGATTGGTAGATCGACCTACTACTGAATATTTGAATCAGCCGTTAAAAAGGTGATCGATGGGAAGCAATGAGAGTGTGACGTCTGTTTCTCTGTGGAATAAGCTTCAAACAGCAGTATAGTTTTTATTTTTTTCTTGCGCATTTGTAGTAAGTTTAAAAAAAGAAGATGTGCTAGTTTTGTTTACGAAGAGATTTGTGCACTCAAAATCGTTAGTAGGTGTCAAAGTCGCCCATTGTAACGGCCATTTTTTTTATTTTAAACATTCTGTCCTTAAGGCGAAACTGGAAGCATTTTCTCATTTTTTCGGTTTTTGATTTTTTATTAAATAACGAAGCAATATTTTCAAAATCGGTTTTCGTGCACATGTAGAGTATGGATCAAGGTATCTTCTGATTTTTTTGAGGTGGAAAATGTTTTCCATTTTTGCAGAAACCATTTTTTTGTGAAATTTTGTTCAAAAATGGTTTTTAAATGACACGGACACGTTCAATGCTTCCAGTGATCTCTTTGCTCTTTGAAGGAAGCACGACACTAGACAACGGACTAGCATGCAACGCCCAGTGGCACAGCCGAAAACTTTTCCTGACAGCTGCGGCGGGAATCGAACCCACGCTCCTCAGCACGATGCGACTAAGTGCTTGGTGACACTAGCCGCACGGCCACGAAGCCACACTGTTTTTGTAAAAATAAAAAACATTTTCCACTACAAAAAAAAATCAGAAGATACCTTGATCCATACTCTACATGTGCACGAAAACCGATTTTGAAAATATTGCTTCGTTATTTAATAAAAAATCAAAAACCAAAAAGTGAGGAAATGATTCCAGTTTCGCCTTAACGGTATGTTCAACGATTCTGTTATTTGTTGGTCTTAGATGATGTATCGCCGAGTCACATGTACATCCGCAAGTTGGAATTCCAAGCCGATGTGAACCTCCTGGACCAGCACGATTCATTCTACCACACCACCAAAAGCCTCCTGGTCCTGTTTCAGATAATGGGCGTCATGCCAATCGTCAGGAGCCCAAAAGGTTAGTATTCATATGCTGCAGTACAAAGCATTAGGTTCTTGGATAGTTCAACGACTAACACATCTTCTTCCAAGGTGTTAACATGCCCCGAACTACATTCACCTGGTGCTCTAAAGCCTTCGTTTGGGCGTACTTCATCTACGCTTGCGAGACTGTCCTGGTGGTGCTGGTGGCCAAGGAGCGCATCAAACGATTCACTTCACCCAGCGATAAACGCTTCGACGAAGTCATCTACAATATCATCTTCATGAGTCTGTTGGTTCCACATTTCGTTGTACCGATGGCGTCGTGGCGCAATGGATCCGAAGTGGCCAAGTTCAAGAACATGTGGACCGACTTCCAGTACAAGTATCTGATGGTAACCGGAAAGCCGATTGTCTTTCCGAAGCTCTATCCGATCACATGGACATTGTGTGTGGTGTCCTGGATTGTTAGTTTTGTGATTATCTCGTCCCAGTTTTATCTACAGCCGGACTTTCAGCTGTCGCACACCTTTGCGTACTATCACATCTTGGCAATGCTGAATGGGTTTTGTAGTTTGTGGTAAGTATTGACTTTATTAGTATTTTTCAATCGATTATTCCACCACGATCACTTCAGGTTTGTGAACTGCACCGCCTTTGGGACAACAAGCAGAGAATTTTCAAAAGAGCTTTCGAATATCTTGTCTATGGATCAACCTGCGGACAAGCTAACAGAATTTCGTCATCTATGGGTGGATCTTAGCCATATGATGCAGCAATTGGGTATGTAATGTTATAAATAACGTAAGAACTTGAAAACTTCCAGGTACTTTTAGTAAATACTTGCCAAAGGAATGGCCCGATTCGTAGCCGAATTCTAGGCGGATATTTCTCCTAATCTTCCTGAGAGAAATGTAACGATTTTTTTACGGGAATTCAGACGAAATTCACAATTTTCTGGCCTTATATTAGACAATATTTCAAAGCAAATCCTTACATAAATTGTTAAAGTGATTTGTTAATGCTGGTTTATGCATATAATTGGTACTTTGTATGGTTGAAGCTAGGTTTGAAGTTTCTTTATACAATTTGATACATTCTTCGAGGCATGTTTTCGAACCTTGCAATGGTCTAAATGTAACATTTTTATGGCATAAACTATTTCTAACAAAAAGTTTCTAGATTAAAATGTTCATTGCACCTTTATGCAACCCATTTATTAGTATCCGGATACTCATAAATTGTGAAACGCAAAGAAAACAAATGCTGATTATTATGTATGCACGCTGCCTTCGTTATGGGGGCTTGATTTAGCCAACATAACTAAAACATGTTTGTAATGCCGAGCAATAAAATCGACATTGTTACCATAGGTCGTCGTTGGTTACTTCTCAATCCCTTTATCGGCGCTCGTCGATCGCAAACGGAAAGCGTCGTAAAAATTTTACTTCTTCAAAGGCCTTGATTTTAATCTTTGTTGTTTGTTTTAATTCCATGTAACGCCGCTCGGATGGAACTTGCGTTTGGACTTACTTATGCGCTTGTCGCTCATCAATCCCCCAACATCATCAATGAAATGAATCACGAAAGGAAAAGCGTACTCGAACATGTACGGCATCTATTGTTTGGTGATTTTCTTCACCACAATTATCGCCACCTATGGAGCGCTGAGCGAAATCATCGAGCACGGGGCGACCTATAAGGAGGTCGGTTTATTCGTCATTGTGTTCTACTGCATGGGTCTGCTGTTCGTCATCTGCAACGAGGCCCATCACGCCTCCAGAAGGGTAAGTCGTGTCGTCTTCGATCTGCTAGAAGGGATTTATAACTCAATTAACGCCAGCATGTATAGGAGAGCACAGTCAATTAGTGAGGTAGGTTCTGCAAAGTTATTTGGCCCATTTTTCTTAACAAAAAATTTGGAAATGCTTGCAACTTTTTTGACTAGTAATTAACTTGAAGACTTGACTCATATATAAACGTCTCTTTGGTTTTATTGACAATTTTGCTAAAATTCTTTACTCAAAAACATTAAATAATTTTGCAACTTTTAAATAAACATTTTCTGATAATAGGACAGATCGGTGAAGTACTAGATTTGTAGTAATGAGCTGAAATTTAGTATGGTGAGAAGGTCCATTCTCCGTTTCTGCATTGAAATGGTGCAAAAAGCGTGGGTATTATGATTTCTTGCCTAATTTGATGCTGTTTGAGCAAAACTTTGGGCAACAGTGTTATTGTTTTCTCCATTTCTTGCAACATAAACAACATAGTTATCCAAAGTTTTGCTCAAACAACATCAAATTAGGCAAGGAATCATAATATCCACGCTTTTTGCACCATTTCAATGCAGAAACGGAGAATTGACCTTCTCACCATATTAAAATTCAGCTCATTACTACAAATCTAGTACTACACCGAACGTGCCCCATTGAATATGTAAATATAATAGCTTCATTATTGGTTTTGTGGTTAAGCTGGAGTGCTGAAGAAATTCGGGGTAGTAAGTCCGACTCTAATCAGGACAGAGTGTTCTACATATTTCTAATTATTAAACACGGACAGAAAATTGTTCACATTGAACTAAAAATAGTGATTGTTGATATTACATACACAAATATCTTTGAAATCATGTAATATATTGTTATTTTTACAATTTTCTTCCATTTAAATTTAAATTTATTTGTGTTTGTTTTTACAATATAAAGCTTTATGGAAAAAAGAAATTGTAGAAACAAAAAAATGTTTATTATTGATTATACAAGAGTTCATTTGAATCTATCTTTAATTCAGCTGCCCTATCCCTCAGATAAAAAAGTATTGTGAATATTAAAATATTTGACATGAATTCAATTAGATTTATTTTAATTGGTGAGCACACTAACGTTGATTCCCCCGCGAGCTGGATCTTGTTAACGTTTAACTGTCAAAGTGAGTTTGTTTCAATTATTAATTAAAAACCCGATTCAATCCACTTATGGTGAACAGAACCCTTCTTACACTTATTAAAATTATTGTTGTATTATTTGTATTTAACATATTTATTTTGTGTGATTGACCAAAAGTTCTAGAAAATATTATGGATTTGGTGTCTAGTGGATTGGTTTCCAAATAGCATCATGAAACATGGACTAAACTACCAGAAATGCCAGACACCTTCTAGAATCTTGTGTGAATTTTTTTAAAAATTGCTTACATATTCTGGAATATTGTATCTTTTGTTAACTGCCAAAAGATCTTGAATCGATTATTAACAAATGGGTTAGAAAATCAGCGAGATACACTTTGTCTAACATCTCTTAATCAGTCGATTAAATTAGCTCCAAAGTACTTGGTATTCATGGTTATGGTGTAGAAAGGACAAAAATGATATATCTACTAAGTTAATCAGTTTTGGCATTAGCTATTTATTATGGCTGTCCGGTTCTTTCATTTTTGCCACAATATATAAATTTAAAGCTTTCATTTAACATATTGTTAGTTTTCATAGAATTCCTGTGTATTTGTGATTTATTATTTATAATTTTGTTGAAAACAATAACCTGCTAGTATACATTTTGTATTAGGTCATCATTATTTATTACAAAATAATTTCCCATAGACTGGTCAAAAACTTATGCAAGATAACAAGTGAATATAATAATAAAAAAAAAGAATTTATTGAAATATTCTTCGAAAGATATCTCAGTAATCAAATGTTGAATCGAAATAAAATTTCAGGGCCTTTACAAGGATATTGTAGCTTTCATTTGGTGCTTAGAGAACCCAAATCGGTTGACAGACGGCTGAGATATTTATTATGATACACTTGGTCAAAAATCTCAAAAGGTTTAGTTGTATAAATCCTAAGTACTCTTCGAAAGATATCTATTTTTTTGTATTTGTGTAAAAAGATATCTATGCTATTCTGCTATTCTGCTATTATCAACACATCCCCTGGCTTTCGCCCATCTGCGTTGTCTTTTCACTAGGCAATACGTCTACCAATTGATGTTTATGGGCTTGCCGGACCAAGTCATGTACCTAAGCCAAACACCCCACCTACAACTGTTGGGTAGGCACCATTGTCCCGTCCACTGGTCTTTTACAGCTAGTTGTAGGTGCATGTGTGCGTGTAAGTATTGGTGTATGTGTGTTAGTGTTGGTGTATTGTAGGCGCCAACTCGTTCTAATCCACTCTGATTGCTGACACCCTATTGAACCATTACCCTTAAATCTGGCAATCTATGAAATAGAATGAGTTAAGCGCCTGTACATAGTCAGTTAATCAAACAAGGAATATTGGTATTAAAGTGAAGATACAATGAAGCAACCCCCCGAACCTCGAGAGCACAAACCCCAAAAACCAAATGACAGGCTGCGCGAATAGTCGATCGACTGGCCACCACCAGTGAATAACCAATCGAGCAAACCATCCAGCACAAACTGCTTCCAGCTCTCCCGACCTGCGCCCAACAAATCCGAGGCACAGCCCAGCCATAGCTTCACCTTAATGACAAGGTATTTGGAGTACATAGCTCAAAATTTCTAGAGCACCGTTTTTTAGAACCGTTGGCCGGATTTGGATGAAAATGCATCACGCTAATTGTTCAGTGGTTATCAACAGCGTGATGCATTTTAACCTTTCAGGACGCGCGCCATCAAGCAACCAAAACTGCACCGCGCTCGCGCTGCATACGACGAGCGAGGTTTTTTGGCAGTGTTGTACTTTTTACAACAGCGCGCGCGCTGAAGGGTTAATCCAAATCCGTTCAACGGTTCTAAAAAACGGTGCTCTAGAAATTTTGAGCAATGTACTCCAAATACCTTGTCCTTAAAACCAAAATCTAGATTCCAGAGCACAATACTTCCCAAGTAACCACGCAGCTCGGGGGTCATTCAAATATGACGTCCATCATTTAGGGGGGAGGGGGAGTCTGAGAAAGTGTGACACTCCATGTATAAGGTATACAAAATAGCGTGACAGAGGGGGGAGGGGGGTCTGAAATTCCAGAAAAATGATGGACGTCATATTTGAATCGGCCCTCGGGCCGCAAATCACGCACAACACGTCACAAATAAGACAAACACTACATACCCCGCCCGTACAACCGAAAACGATCTCTTTCCACTCGAAGAAGGGTCTCTTTCCACTCCAACCCGAACTCAACTGCACCCACAGGATAGCGCACCCCACACACACTGCACGGAACCGCCAAACTACCCAAAATTGAGTTCTTTTGACGCAATCTCATAGCTCCGCCCAATAAGCCAATTTTGAGTAAATCGATTAAACTTACACTAGGTAAATTGCCTTTACCTCCAGCAAAAGAATATACTTAAGAGTAGGTAAATTCAACCCAAGACCCCCCCCCCCTTATTCAACCCAAATTTGAGTATACCTACATTTACTCAAAATTGGCTTATTGATGGGCTCAAGGACCCCCATTGGGTAGACGCATCTCTGTTTGTTTTTGACAACATCGGTGGAGGAAAGAGGGAAAACAACCTAATTTTGGGTAAATAGTTTATTCGATATACTCAGCTTTGAGTAAAATCGACCCAAAAATTAGGTAGTTTGATTTCTCCGTGTGCACTCTTGCATCCATCACGACCCGAGCCGCACGGTCACCTGGGTTGCTTCTATCTGCATGACCTCACCCAACCCGTAACGCAGAGTTTAAATCCCTCTCTTGCATTACAAAGTAGTCCCTCTTCTCATAGTTTGTGCGTGGTATAAATGAGATTATAAAGCTGAATAAATCATCACCAACACAACCACCAATAATGAGCACTCAATGGTGTCGGCAGAATCAATGACGACCCCCTCAGTCCCAAACCCAATTATCCTACACTACCCAAGTAACCACAATGCTGAAGCGGTACGCACTGCACGTACGAAGTACATACAGACCTACCCGCATCGCCTTAACAAACTATTTACCTAGACAGAACACAAGCGAAAATCGGCGCCACCACTGTTGAACCACGACTATACCAGTGATACCAGTGTCCAACATAGCTCTGATCCTCACAAGTTCCTACCTCATGCTTCCACGGGTCAAGCGATGACAAAGAGCGCCAGCTAAGAGTTGTGTGCTTAGCTGGTAGTGCAGCCTGGGCATATGATTCACTTTCGCGTTCCCCATACATTGAATTGGCGAACAGCTTACAGCACCATCTAGCGTCAAACGTGGCAATCAACCTTAAATTAAACCACATATTTGCTAAATATGTTTAAACGTGTCTCCATGACATTTCCTATCTATGAAACTACCATAAAATTGTAGATGTCAAGCTTGACAGCATACCTCGAAAGCCTGAAACTATTGTTATTTCAATGAGATTTCCGATTGAAGAATGCATTCTTATAGCGACCAAAACAATGTCAAATTCTTTTCGACTTTACGTCGAATATGATTATTTTTACCGTAGATTTTTCTGCGTGTTCAAGTAGAATTACTTAGAACTCCTTCAGAAATACTTCTAGGGGTTTCTCCTGGCATACTTACTTGCTGCAATACTTTCGGGAAATCTTACTGCGATTCCATCAGGGATTCCTCCAGTATACTTCTACCGATTCTTTCAAGGAGAACTGTACGTATTCTTCCAGGCATTTGTTAGAGGAACTACTCTTAGGATATCCCCTGCATTCCTTATTCTAGGATTTCTCTAGAAATTACTTCTATGATTGTAGGAATTCCTCTAGATATTCCAGCTGGGAATCCCCAAGCAATTCCTGTGGTTTAATCCCGTTATTCGTACTCTAGCAATTCAAACTGTAGTACTTCAAAAATTATGCTTCAGATTCTTCTAGAGCTTTCTCCTGGCTTTTTACTGGGATCTTTCCAGGAAAACATCCTGGAATTTTTGCAGAAATTCCTTTGATTGTTCTCCTACGGATTTCTCCAAAGACTTATCCAGAAATTATCTTGTAGGGATTTCATCCAAAGATTCCTCCAGAAATTCCTCATGGAATTTTTGCAGACACTCCTTTTGGCCTTCCTCCAAGAATACTTCAAACACCTTCTCCTGCGGTTCTTCCAGCAATTCCTTTAGAAATTCTTACTATGATATGTACAGAAGTTCTTCCAGTGATTCCTATACGAATTTATTCTACCATTGTGGGTGGAAGTCTTCCGGGAAATCTTCCTGAGGTTCCGTCAGAAACTCCTCATGCGATTCCTTCAGGGCCTTCACTAATGCTTCCATAACACCTCTACCGGTTTTTGCATGAACTTCTCTAGGTATTCCAAGGATTTTTTCTTTGGATTCCCCCGGGCATTCCTGATGGAGTTTCTCTAGAAATTCCTGTATAGTTTCACCCAGCAATTCCTCCTAGGATTTCTGCTGAGATTTCTACAATGATATATGATCCCAAAATCCTTCTAATAATACCCCCTGATATTTTTCCTGTGATTTCTTCAGAAGCTCTCCGGTGGTTTCTCCAGGAATTTTAATCCAAGATATTTTATTCAAGGATTCCTTTATAAATTTCTCATGGGATTCCTCCGCGAACTCCTCTTGGTCTTTCTCCAGGAATTTCAACTGGATTTCTCAAGCTATTCCTGCTGTGGTTCTTCCAGCAATTCCTGTAATACCTCCCAGAATTCTTCTAGAGATTCTTCTAAGAATTTCTCCAGGGATTCCTTCAAAAACTTGCTGGAATTATTCAGGGCAATCTTCCTAGGAATCTTGCCGTCGGTGTATCCTCCTGGAAATCCTGAAGGATTATGGTATTTCTCCAAATATTTATCATTGGATTCTTCTAGGAACTCCTATTGGCTTTCATCCAGGAACTCCTCCTGGGATTCCATCAGCGATTTCTGGTGCTTCTAATGTATCAGAAATACCTCCAGGGTCTACTCCTGAAATTCTTACTATGATAACTGCAGGAATACCTCAAGGGTTTTTTCCTGCTATTCTTGCTGGGATTCTTCTAGGCATTAATCATGGTATTACTCCCGGAACTCCTCTTGGCCTTTTTTAAGGAATTCCAGCTGAAGGATCCCAATAGAAATTTCTACAGGAATCTCTAAACGAGTTTCGGGAATAGTAGGAATTTCCAGAGAAATGCTAGGAGGTATTACTGAAGAAATCTCTAGTGAAATCCTACAGGAATGTATAAAAAAAACTTGTAATTTATTAGAAGGCACAGAATGTTGCCAATTGACCAAATGATAGATGAATTAAAAAATATCGCGTTCTGGAGGGATTCGTACCCACGACTTCGTATTCGCTAGACCGCAGTATGGCCATTTCTTTGAGGGTTTCTTCGGCTTGTTTTTTTTTTATTTGTGGTAGTTTCATTGGAATTTAATCAGCAATTTCTTTGGATTCTTTTCTATAATTTCAATGGCTATTCCTTTGAAATTATACCAGCAATTTCTTTTTCAGTTATTTTGCAAATTTCCCTGACAATTTTATTGTGATTACTTTTGTAATTCTTTATGATTTAATTGTATTTATATTTATTGCTTACGAAAATGGCTGAATTGGAAATTCAGAAATTCTAAACTGGGCTTTTCTCGAAAAAAAAAAATCCATGAAGTTCCTTACACATTTCCAAAGAAATTGTCCGATAATTATCCAATAAATTTACCTTAGAACTTTCAAAGCAGTTGCCAAATGAATTCATGTAAGAATTACCAGTGGAATTCCTGAAGAAAATATTATTGCTTCTTAAAGAAATTGGTCAAATCGAATCTCAAAATAAATTGCCAAAATTACCACAAACATTCACAAAACAAATTTCTAACAAATTCTCAAAGAATTTTCCATAATCATCGAAGGATTTTCTGAATAATATTTAGAAAGAATTCCAAGGGTAATTGCCGTAGCACAGACAAACAGACGTAACACTCTTCAAAACGACTTACCACATTCATTTAACGATCAATTCAAATTTCATTTGATTTGCGCGATCCTTCCACCAGATGCGCTAGTGTTCGATCGCTTTGACGTTTGTACACGTTGCTGAATGATGCAAACGAAAATTACAGACGCTTTGTTTAGTAGTGTGCGTGTTAGATAAACGTCAAATCGAAATTCATCATGACCGCAGTGTCGCGCGCGGTTCTACCAACACACGCTCAGAAAACCGTTCTGATAAGCAGTGTGCTCATGGAAAAGACACCGGGCAAAAATTTTCAGGAATTTCTTTTAAGTCTGTGGCCGTAGTATCACCGTGACATAATTTTTAAAGAACTACCAAAGATTTTTTTCAAATAAATTCTCGAAGGAAACATTTAAGAATTTTGCCGAAAAAAACTCCAAAGGAATTACCGAAGAAGTTCCCAAGGTAATAATCGAAGTTTCCAAAATCTCCATGGAATTGCTAATGAAATTCCTTAATAAATTTCGGAACATCGGAATTGCCGAAAGTTATTCCAATCAGAATTGCAGCAGGAATTTCTTACATAATTACTGAAGAAATCTAGAAGAAATTCTCTAAATAATTTTCATTAAATTTATAGAAGCAGATTATAAAAGAATTTCCAAATAAGTTTTCGAAGGAATTCGCGAAGGAAAACCGAATAGCATAGATAAGTCCAAAAAATCGACGAAAATCCCAAAAAAAAGAAGAATGAATTGCCAAAGACATTTCAAAAAAAAAAAATGTGAGGAAGTTCCCAGAGTCATTGTCGAATGAAATATTTAAGACTTTACTAAAACAATTCCCAAAAGAATCGCCTGACGAGTAATTGGAGAATTTTGAAATGCAAATATCAATAGAATTGCTGACATTAACAAAACAATGCTTAAAAGACTCCTAAAAAATGGCAAAGGTATTCCCGAGAAAACATTTCAAAGGATTTTCCCATGAAATAAAAAGCCAAATAAACTCCTAATGGAATTGCCAAAGAAATATTCAAAGTAATTGCCGATGAAATTTTCAAAGGATGCGTGAAAGGTGTTTAGTATCAAATTCCAAACGTATTATTAAATAAATTCTTAAAGAAATTGCCGAAGGGGTTTCAAATATATTACCGAAGATATTTGCCAAATCGAAAGGAATTGCTGAGAGATTTGCAAAAGAAGACTTAATAGGAGGCAATCAGTGAAGTACTAGATTGAAAGTAGTGAGCTGGATTTTTGTATGGTGAGATGATCGATTCTCCATTTCTGCAATGAAATGGTGCAAACAGCGTGGGTTATATGATTTCTTGCCTAATTTGATGCTGTTTGAGCAAAAGTTTGGGTAACTGAGTTGTTGAAGTTGCAAGAATAAATAATATAACAACAAAGATACCCAAACTTTTGCTCAACCAGCATCAAATTAGGCAAGAAATCATATAACCCACGCTGTTTGCACCACTTCATTGCAGAAATGGAGAATTGATCATCTCACCATACAAAAATCCAGCTCACTACTTCCAATCTAGTACTTCACTGATTGCCTCCTATTGAAATAAATTTCAAAACAATTTCCAAATAAATTGCCGGGAATATTCTCTGTATAACCGAAAGAATGTTTTGCCGAAAACACAGATTTCTTGTATTAAAAGTACAAATCAGACTCGATTATCCAAATTTATGAAGCTGAAATTGTGACTGATAACTGCAATGTTGTTTTACGTAAGCCAAATTTTGAGCTTTATACACAATGGGGCACGTTCAGTGTAGTACTAGATTTGTAGTAATGAGCTGAATTTTAGTATGGTGAGAAGGTCAGTTCTCCGTTTCTGCAATGAAATGGTGCAAAAAGCGTAGGTATTATGATTCCATGCCTAATTTGATTCTGTTTGAGCAAAACTTTGGGCAACAGTGTTGTTGTTTTCTTCATTTCTTGCAACATAAACAACATAGTTATCCAAAGTTTTGCTCAAACAGCATCAAATTAGGCAAGAAATCATAATACCCACGCTTTTTGCACCATTTCATTGCAGAAACGGAGAATTGACCTTCTCACCATACTAAAATTCAGCTCATTACTACAAATCTAGTACTTCACCGATTTCTCCTATTCCTTTCAACAGATATATTATCAATTCAGACGAAATCGGAATTTGGTGCGAGCACCAGAATTTCGAAGAGAAATCCGAAGGTTGCTCGCATCAATTTCCGGGTTTCAACTGGATTGATAAGGGACTGTTCATAAACCACGTAGACCAAATTTTGGCCATCTCAGACCGCCCTCCCCCCTCGTGGACTTTCATCCATACAAAAATTTTGAAATTTGTAAGGAGCGTAGACTTTGCCAGCCAGAGGCTGCACAGACTGAACACTAGTATGGGACAAACATCAAATTCTCGCTCCAGTTGACTTTTTCGATTCCATTTAGGTCTCATATGAACTGTGCAAAATTTCAGCGCAATCGGTGAAACTATAATTTAGCGCAAGCGGTTCAAAGTTTACATAGGATTTACTATGGGAAAAGTTACACTTTCAAACAAAAAATCCCAGAGGTCGCCCCTTGTCTCCTTAATTCAAATCGATCAATGCATCTTGTAGAAAAATCATTTATGAAACTTTCCTTGGAAAACCGCAAAACAATTGGATGCTTGTGAAAAAAGTTATTGATTTATTACCGATTAGTGATCCGACGAACGGCTTTTTGTTCTGTTTTATCAGCAGCACTGCTGCTGCCGTTGGTGCATGGGGTGGCGGGTGGCATCACCACCCCCAGAAACAGCAGCAGCCAAGGCAGCAGCTACAGTGCTGCTGATAAAACAAAACAAAAAGCCGTTCGTCGGATCACTAATCAGTAATAAATCAATAACTTTTTTCACAAGCATCCAATTGTTTTGCGGTCTTCGAAGGAAAGTTTCATAAATGATTTTTCTACAAGATGCATTGATCGATTTGAATTAAGGAGACAAGGGGCGACCTCTGGGATTTTTTGTTTGAAAGTGTAACTTTTCCCATAGTAAATCCTATATAAACTTTGAACCGCTTGCGCTAAATTATAGTTTCACCGATTGCGCTGAAATTTTGCACAGTTCATATGGGACCTAAATGGGATCTAAAAAGTCGACTGGAGCGAAGATTTATTTTTTCCATACAAGCGTGTCCCATACTACTGAACACATTACTTACACAAGACAGCGGACAACACAGAACACCCAGTGGCCCAGTGATGGATTTTTCGTTTGACGAAAAGTTTCCACCAACTGGAGCGGGAATCGAACCCACACTCCGAGGCTTACGATACGCCTAGACGACTGCCGCCGCTAACCGCACGGCCACGAAGCCCGTTCAAACTGAAAATGCAAATTCCATGTATTTTATGCAATTAAGTTATCAAGTTTTCAAACCTCACATGGCGGGAAAAGTGTTAAATCTGTACAACGTTTCGGATTTTCAAAAAAGCTGTTCTTTAAGATAGAGCGCGTTTAAATTTGCGGGCTATTTTTTCCCGCGACGGAGTATATCATTATTTCATGAAAAAAAAAATTGAGGGTGAATCGGTGTTTCCTTCAGGGTTCCTGATTTCCACTTTTCATCTTCTTCCACATGCGAAGACAGTCAGCAGCGAACGGTTGTCGCTTTAGTTTGTGTGCTTGCTTGTCAGCGACGACAGCAAACTCCGGCGAACGGTGCGAAGCCACACTTGGAAATTACTCATCACGCAAAAACGGCTCCGCTCAAAAATGTGTTCGGCCTGCACATTTTTAGTAAACATCCATGCCGCACATGACTGTGTTCGAAACACACATTTTTTAAAAATTGCTCCGGGGGGAGCGACACTAGTTTAGCCAAGCCCAGAAACCCCAAAAAAGCCGAAAAAAAGTCGAGAAAACTCGGTAAAACCCGCAAAGCTTTTGCGGATTTTAGCGACTTTTTTGAGCTTTTCTCAGCTTTTTTTTAGGTTTTTTGGCTTGGCAAAACTAGTGTCGCTCCCCCTGAATTGCTCATACGCTCATATGAGCATGTATTTTGCAATAATTTCGACATGGCAACCTCACTGGGTTTATAAACCACCTTCAAATACCGAAAAATATTGATATTTTGCAAAAATGTGAGCGTGCGAGCAATTTTAAAAAATGTGTGTTTCCAACACAGTCCCTGTGCGGCATGGGCGCTACTCAAAAATGAGAGCTTTTATTTTAGAGAGATTCGTCCACATTCGCATCGCAAGCGATCGAGCGGTGATGCGATTCGTGAGTGATATTGTGCATACGAATTTTTGATGTTTCCAAAATATGTTTATTAATTTCTTTGCTAATCTATTATATCAGCAACAATACACTAAAAATGTATGCATTACATGCAAAAATTCTCTTCTAGTTATGATATTTAATAGTCGCTTCGATCGCTCACCAGCATTCTTCACCATTCGCCATTCATTCATTCGCGTGCGATCCAAACTGCGACGAACGGCAGCGAATATCCATGCCAAACAATTTGCGCATCGCTTCCCACTGGTGATGGGGTTGCATGTTTGATCACGACTATCCGTTTGTTGCATCTTTCTCGATTCGCTTCAGCAAAGAGGAGTGAATATGAATGGAGTGAGGCGAATATACCGATCCTTGAGTTTCCTTTCACAAAAAAAAAGCAAAACAATCTGGCACCCCCAAGGCACCCCCTAGGAAAAAATCCTAGATACGCCAATGGGTGCCCCATTGAAAATTCTTATAGTTCGACTTCAAAGTGTCTTATAAATAGCTCGCCGCTACTCCCCGCGGGGAGATTCCGTTCAAATACTCGTTTAGGGTGGGACGGGGCAAGATGGGTCGCGGGGCAAGATGGGCCAGTGCCATTTTTGGGCGCAATACTCATGTTTTGTTTATATTAATAATTTTGTTAGATGACCAGCATGAATATACAAAAGTTTGGGACATTGATTGAAAAATTTATCACTCTCATTAGAAATAAAAAATAAAATGGTTTTTAGCCATTTTTCTTATGCGATACATTCCATATAATCTCCATATAAACGGCCGCGGGGCAAGATGGGTCACCTTCAATTTTAAGCGTATTTTTGGAGCATTCAAAGTTATTTATTTTTTATTACAAACTATCTCATAAATAATTTCAATCAAGCGGAATGAACACTCAAAAATTATGATAATTTTTTAGTGAAAACATCGATTTTCAAGTCGCCTTAGGACCACTCAAATCGTAAAGTTTTTTATATTCCAAATAAATCTATAAAATATTTACTAGTAGCTCTTGTTTACTCAGTATGGATATGGAGCGTATATGCGGAACAAATCTGATATTTTGACGTTTTTCGTTGAGAAAATGTGAATTACTTAAAAGGTGACCCATCTTGCCCCGCACTTTTTTCACGGTGCAATATCGATCACTTTTCAAAACTGCTCGTTTAACCAATACGATTTGTATTTACAAAGTTATGGTGATCCATCCTTATGCGACCCATCTTGCCCCGCCCCACCCTATATATGCAGAATCGGTTAAAGAAAAATGCAACTGCCAAGAGCTGCCAAAACAATAGCGCCATGACGATATGTGTATAGTAAAATTGTATGAAAATCATCCATTTTGTTCGGATTTTGCTCGAAGAAATCGACAAAAAATGAAAATGCCTTTAAAATGAAATTGAGCGCCAAATCATGTTCAAATACATTCATATAGGCTAAAACTAGCAGACTACTATGATTTGGAAATTGTTGCCAGGTATTTTCAAATCTGTGCATCGGTGAAGTACCAGAATCGAAGTAATGAGCTGAATTTTTGTATGGTGCGAAGGCCAATTCTCCGTTTCTGCAATGAAATGGATTTAAAAGCGTGGGTATTATGATTACTTGCTTAAGGCGAAACTGGAAGCATTTTCTCATTAAATGAGAAAAAGCTTCCAGTTTCGCCTTAAGCAAGTAACCGAAGAAATTTTCTTCGGTTTTTGATTTTTTTATTAACCCTCTACTTCCCATGGTTGCTCTAGAGCACCATCGATTTTCGACGAACTCCGGACAAACGGAATTAGATGAATATGATGCAATAATTTTTAGAATATGGTTATAACCTCATAAGGTTAACCCAACTACTAACTACTTGTTTCAATAGTTGAACTATTGATAAACAATCAAAAACCTATTGATTTACAACCAAATTTTTTTTCATTGATTTCGAAAAATTTAGCCAATTTGCATTAACTTTTGTTCTACCACTTTTTTAGGAAACGCTTTTTGGCATAGATATAGTCGTTCAAAGTCGTGGGAAGGAAAGGGTTAAATAACGAAGCAATATTTTTAAAATCGGTTTTCGTACACATGTAGAGTATGGATCAAGGTATCTTCTGAATTTTTTTGAGGTGGAAAATGTTTTCCATTTTTGCAGAAACCATTTTTTTGTGAAATTTTGTTCAAAAATGGTTTCTGCAAAAACTAAAAACATTTTCCCCTACAAAAAAAAAAATCAGAAGATACCTTGATCCATACTCTACATGTGCACGAAAACCGATTTTGAAAATATTGCTTCGTTATTTAATAAAAAATCAAAAACCAAAAAGCTTCCAGTTTCGCCTTAATAGGACACAATCGGTGAAGTACTAGAATTGAAGTAATGAGCTGAATTTTTGTATGGCGAGAAGCTCAATTCTCCGCTACTGCAATTAAATGGCTAAAAAAGCGTGGGTATTATGATTCCTTGCCTAATTTAATGCTGTTTGAGCAAAACTTGGAGTAACCGTGTTGTTATTTCCTCCATTTCTTGCAACTTATACAACACAGTTACCCAAAGTTTTGCTCAAACAGCATTAAATTAGGCAAAGAATCATAATACCCACCCTTTTTGAACCATTTCATTGCAGAAACGGAGAACTGACCTTCTCACCATACAAAAATTCAGCTCATTACTTCAATTCTAGTACTTCACCTATTGTATCCTATTTGATGATTTTTGAGCAAAACTTCGGGTAACCCTGTTGTTGTTGTCTCCATTTCTTGTAACGTAAACAACACAGTTACCCAAAGTTTTGCTCAAACCGCATCAAATTAGGCAAAAAATCATAATACCCACGCTTTTTGAACCACTTCATTGCAGAAACGGAGAATTGACCTTCTCACCATACTAAAACTCAGCTCATTACTACAAATCTAGTACTACACCGAACGTGCCCTATAGGTTTGGTGTGCCGTTCGGTACGCAGCGTTTATAGGAAGCAACCGCTGAAGTACTAGATTGATAATAGTGAGTTGAATTTTTGTATGGTGAGATGATCAAAGGGGCATGTTCGGTGTAGTAATAGATTTGATTTGTAGTAATGAGCTGAATTTTGGTGCAATGGTGCAAAAATTCAGCTCATTACTACAAATCTAGTACTACACCGAACATGCCCCATTTATCATCTCACCATACAAAAATTCAGCTCACTACTTTCAATTTAGTACTTCATTGATTGCGTCCTATTATGAAGTCAGTGTTGAGAAACGTTCGTAAATAACGTCGCCCTTATCTATGTAAAGATGTTGCCCTATATAATTGAATGAAAATAAGTTTGCCTAACTGTTGACTACCCTCCCCTATGCATGTTGCACCAAATATGTACCGATCGACGATAATAAGTCTATGATACCTTTTTATGGAATCTTTCAAGGTTGGACTGAATTTCCAAGAACGGCTGCTCAACGTCAACCTCACGGCGGTGGACAAGGCAACGCAGAAGGAGGTGGAAATGTTCCTGGTGGCCATCGATAAAAATCCCCCGACGATGAATCTGGACGGATACGCAAACATCAATCGTGGGCTGATTACATCGGTGAGATGGAAATTTGAATGATAATCAAAACTCAAGGGTAAACATTTCATTTTCAGAACATCTCATTCATGGCAACCTACCTGGTGGTGTTGATGCAGTTCAAGCTGACCCTGTTGCGACAGAGCGCTAGAAAGGCGCTCATTCCAGCATTGCGAGCTAATTTCACCCTGGCAAAAGAAAACTAATTAACATCTACCTGTATTAATTCTAAAGGATCAATTTCTTTCCTCTTTGAAATAAACCATTCGCAAGTTGCTTTCCTTCAGGTGTTTGATTTTTTCATTGGAATTTTATTTTCTCCTTCCAACCACTTTTTTTTTTCGTTACAACATACCGCCTCCTCTTACACAATTCTCACACGCCGTAGCTTAGCATATTAGAACTTGTTGAACTTCTTCTTGGCTCCGGCGAGCTTGCTCACCTTTAGCACATTGAAGCGCACGGTCTTGGACAGGGGTCGGCACTCGCCAACGGTCACGATATCTCCGGCCTCAACGTCTCTGCAAAGATAGAAGGGGAGAAAATTGGGATGATTAGTAACTGATGATTGATGATGACACTGTGTACTGAAGTAAAAACTACTAGGAAACTCCTGGAGGAGTTCCTTGCAAATTTGCTGAAGATATTGTTTGAGAAATGTGAAATTCCTTGAAGAAGTCCTGTATGAGTTTTAAAAGAAACTCATAGTAGATGTCCAGACGGAACTCGTGCAGTAATTCCAGAAGATGTACCGTAAAAAACTCCTGCAGGATTCCAACAATAATTTCTTGAAAAATTTCCATTGGAAATATCTGAGAGAATTTCAGAATGGACTTATGGAAAAATTGGAAAATTTGCAGAAAATACAGAAGAAATTCCTTGGAGGAACATTGCAAGACTTTTTTGGAGGAATCCCAGAAGAAACTCCTGCCTAGAGGTAAAGCAAATTCTGAAAAGTATTCGCAAAGGAATCTCTGAAATAACTACTGAAGCAATGTAGGAAAGAACTTCTGAAGGAATCCCGGGTAATCTCAGAAGAAAATCCTGGAGGAATTCCAGAGGGAATTGTGGGAGAGACCCTTGAAGCAACTCCTTGAGGTCCTGGAGAATTCCCGGAAGAACATAATGGTGAAATCCCGGAAAAAAGTTCCATGAATGATTTTCTCAGGAAGTCCAACAGAAATCTGAAAGAAAATCCTAGAGGAATCACAGAAGGTATGCCTCGATGCATCCATGAAGAAATCTAAAAAAACACATACAGGAAGAATTCTGGAGGAAGCTCCTGGATTAATCTCAGGGAACTCCTGGTTCATCTAAGAAAGGAATCCTCAAAATAAGATATCCCAGAAGGAACTCCTCGAGGAATTCCAGAATCCCAAAAGGAGCTCTTGATTAAAGAAGATAAAGAAGAAAATCCTGAAAAATCCTAAAATGAACTTCGTAAATAACTCATGAAGGAACTCTTGAAGGAATTCTCAGAATCTTAATCTCTTAAGGAACTCCTATAGGGACTTCTGAAAAATTCTCAAAAGGAACACCTATATTACCCCAGGAAGAAATTCTCGGAGATATGCTAAGAACTCCTAGAGGGAACACTGAAGAAATATCTGAAAGGACCCCGAAGGAATTTCCTGGGTGAATCTTGCAAAGAAGTCCTTGAGAAATCCATGAAGAAGAAGCTTCTGGAGGAACTTAAGATCCTATACCTAGGAAAATTCCGGGAGCTGTTTCTGAAGGAATCTCGGAACAAAATCCTGGAGAATCTTCAAGAAGTTCTTCTGGGATTTCTCAGGGAGATTTTTCTAAATCCCCACTTTGAGAATTCCTCCAGAAGCACCTTCTGAGATTACTCAATAAGTTCATTCTGGGATTCCTTCAGGAGTTCTCGGTGATGCCTCTTGGAGTTCCTACTGGAGAAGTCTCTACGAAAATTTCTTAAAGTTTTTTTTTCTGGTACATATTCCTTTTTTGAAGATTCCTCTTTTTGAGATTTCTCCTGGATGTTCCTTTTCGAACTCCACCAAGATTTTTCCTGAGATTGATCGAAAGTTCCATTTGGGATTCCTAAAATTTAATGAGTTCTTTCTCTAGTTATTTCTCTAGAAGAGAAGTTACTTCTGGGACTCCACAAGAAGTTCTGCTTCCTTCTTCTGAGATTCCTTGAGGAGCACTTTCTGGGTTTTCTCCAGAAGTTTCTTTTACCAAGAGTTCCTTCACGGGATGACATTCCTGGAGAGGAGGTATCCCAGAACTCGTGGAGAAATCCAAGGAAGATTTTTTTGGGGGAAACTAAGAAGAAATTATGGTGGGAATTCCGAAACGAATTCTTACAGGAATTTCAGAATACATTCCTTGGTATCCTGGAACTTTCGGAAAAATCTCAAAGGTTAAACTTCGGAAGGAATCTCTTGAGAAATGTCTGAAGAGAAGTGCTTGGAAGTAAGCTGGAACCTCTTAAGAAATCTCAGAAGAAACTCTTGAAATAATCCCTGAAATAGCTTCCTGAGGAAACCCAAAAAAACTCCTAACTCCCCGGACAGACGCCTGATACAAGTGTGATACACGTACAACGGTACGCAGTATCAAGAAAATTTTAACAAGACTGACTTGAACGAAGAGAATTATCAGTGTGGCACTCATTTCAAGCGCAATTGTACAGTGATTCTTGCATCACATGTGTGTCATAAGTATAAAGGAGTCCCAGGAAGAATTTTTGGAGGAATCTCGGAACAAATTCCTGGAAGATATTTCTGGAGGAAATCCGAACATAATTG
Organism: Aedes albopictus; assembly: GCF_035046485.1. Taxonomy (NCBI): domain Eukaryota; kingdom Metazoa; phylum Arthropoda; class Insecta; order Diptera; family Culicidae; genus Aedes; species Aedes albopictus. Next base: position 186,904,667 of record NC_085137.1, read on the forward strand.
CCCGGAAATAATCCCTGGGGAATACTGAAACACTTTGCTGGAGAAACCGAAAAAAAATTTGGAGAGGAACCCCACCAGCAAGTCATAAATAAATATACACTTCTCGACACACTCTACCCTACATTTTGAATTCAATTATACTACATCATTATAGACAATGGAAATCCGCGGCAAAATTCTTAAATTTCGCGGGCTAACATTGTGAATTTCGCAGCGATTTCGCGGCTTCATTTGTTTCACCGTATCATTGCAGAAACTACCATATTTACATGCGAACCGATTTTGTAAGTCGCTTCCATAGTAGCTCGTGTTTGTACCCGTTTTATTCCGGTCTGCAAGTTTCCCACTGTAATTTTGATGTTATTTTATAAATTTTGTCAGATTTCGCGGGATTTCTTAGTTGCAAAGCCATATAGCCAATAGACAGCTAGGAAATCCCAGCCAAAAGCCAAAACAAGTATGTATCCCCGTAGACTGCGTGTCATATTCTTCTCTGTTTGGATTCCGTTGCTCGGATTTGTCCGGGAATTCTTCCAGGAGTTTCCTCAAGGAATTTCTTCTGGGATTCCTTTACGTAATTTAATAGCAGACTTCTATACCTAGTCTCTTAAAGTTCGTAAAGAAATACATTGATGATTCCCCAATGGTACCTTCTAGGAGTCTTCCAAGAATGTTTCTGAAATTCATCTGGGTTATCATGAGCATTAAATCTTAGCTTCTTCTGGAATTTAATCAGATGTAGCTTTTCAATTTCTCTTGAACGAAGATTTCTTCAAGAATTTCTCGAGAAATTGGAATTACCTCAGGCCAGGGGATACTTTCTGGGGTTTATCCGAGAGATAATTCAAAAATTCTTTCAGGGCTTCACTCAGATGTTCATTATGAAATTCTTCGTGGAATTTCTCTACGGTTTCAGTTTAGATACTTTTTGCCATACAAAATAGAATGATTTTACTCCTGCTGACCTGAACATTGAACAAACTCCCTGAAGGTAATTCACTCTCGTCGAGCTCCTGGTGGATTTCATCCAAAATCGTTATTGGAATTTCTCTAGGATTTTCTTCTTTTGACCTGCTCTTCATTTGCATGTGCACATCGTGTGGCAGGCACGAAGAAAATCTTTCTCTATACCCAAGGATGTCAAGGAAATGTCCATTACAAAAAGATTCTGGACCGATCGGGAATCGAACCTGTCACCCTTTGCATGGTCGCATGGTCATATTTAGTAAATACAGAATATAAGTGCGCTTACCGCATCGGCATATAGCTCTAGAAGCCCTAGAGGTTCCCTACACAATTCTTCCAGGAGTTCCTCTGTCTGGGGTATACGGCAATCCTTCCAAAACAAAACAAAATTTCAACTCCTTCAAAATTTGTTTCTGAAATTTCTCGAAATTTTTCTGAGATTCTCCCAAAAGCTCTTCTCGGACTTTTCTTAGATTTTTTTCAAATCTTTCTGGAATTCGTTCAAAAATTCCTTTAGGAGTACCTACAGTAGGCAGGTCCGCATGAGTTTTTTTTTTAGGAATTCATCAGATCTTTCCCCAAGGAGATCCTGATCCAAAAGCTTCCGGTGGATCCCATCCAGAATCGTCTTTCGAATTTCCCCAGGATTGAATAACGGGGTCCAAGAGTTCCTTCTGCGAATACTCCAGGTTCAGGAGTTCATTCTGGGGATCATCCAACGAATTACTTCCGGAAATACTCGATTAGTTCTCTCTAGAAAACTTATAGAAGTGTCTTCTGAAAATCCTCCAGGAAGAAGTTTTTTTTTTTTGCAAGCTCTCCCTTAAATCATTCTGGAAATCTTCCAGAAGTTCGTTCTGGAAATAATCACGAGGTTCCGTCTGGGAATCCTCCAAAAGTTCCTTCTGAAAATCCCCAAGGAATTTCTTGTGGGCATTCTTCTGAATTTATTTTTCAGATTCATATGGTTTTTTGGTAGGCATCCTCCCAGAAGTTCCTTCTACAGGAGTTTCTGAAAAAAATCATTAATGTATATTCTTGGATTAGCTCCCAGAAGGAATTTTCAGAAGAATCACATACTATACACGAGTATATCCCTGATTCCCAGAAGAAATTCTTGGACAAATCGTCAGAGGAAATATATCAAGAAAATGCCTTCGTGGAAGAATCACGAAAAGGAATTCCAGGAGTAATCTTCGAATGGAATTCTTGGAAGAGCATCAGACTGAACTCTTGGATTCAACCCCAGACAGAGGCATCTCTACGAGGAGTTACTAATTGTTATAGCCGTAACCACGGCCGTAACCAAGGGAATAAAACAAGTCGCTAGGAGCTAGAGTTTATTGCTTCTGACTTGATTGGTGGTTGGCTAACTAATGACAATTTCTTTCTATTCTAGAATCAAGGCCTACTACTATGAATAATATCAGGCGAGGCCTGCTACATCTCCCCCTCTTAGAATATGTTGTAGGACGACAGCCATCTTGGAATTCTTGATTCTCGTACAGAGCGTCGCAGATATCCTTCAACTGGTTCCGATGAGACCGGCGGTGGTACGGTCGGAGCTTCATCATCTTCAATCGGCGGAATGCCAGACGTAGCTTGTACCGGACCAGCAGCTTCTTCCAAGACCGGTGGCGGGGTGACAACAGGAACAAGAGCTTCGACAATATCAGGCTGTTCTTCGGGATCAGCCAGTACCGCTGTAGCTTGTAGCTGTACTTCATCGAGCAAGACTTCCCACGGTAGCTGCGTCGTTGGTTCTGGAACGGCGGTATCGTAGCGAGGGCGCATTTGGTTGACATGCGCTCTAACCAGCTTCGGTCTTCCGTTGTTTTCCAGCAACACAATGTAATGAACAGAACCTTTCCGTTCGATGACTCGACCTGGCATCCATGACTTGGTATTCCGGAAATGCTGTTCAACGTACACCAGGTCATCTTCTTCGAAGTCGCGCTTGATTGCTCCATGCCGGCGATTGAACTGCTCATTCTGCTTGAGGTTCTTGGCACCTGGGGCTTCAGGAGCAGGCTTCTTCAAGAGGTCCAAAGTGGTGCGTACTGGTCTTCCGAGGAACGCTTCTGCAGGAGACGTCGATTGCGGTGTGTTTCGATTTGGAGTTGAGCGATACACCGAGAGGAATGTCTGCAGGTGCTCCAGTGTGGGTGAGCCTTCCCCCTTGCTCAGCTTCTTGAGACCGCGCTTGAGGGAGTCAACGAATCGTTCCGCTTGACCGTTGGACTGCGGATGGTAGGGAGCAGTGCGGAGGTGGGTGATACCATTTTCACGGCAATACTGCTGAAACTGCACGCTGGTGAATTGCGTGCCGTTGTCCGAGACCAGAGTGTCCGGGTTGCCGAAACGGGAAAACGTCTCACGAAGCAGATCCAGGGTTGCGGTTGTGGTGATGGAACGGGTGTGAAAAATTTCGGGCCACTTCGAGTAGGCATCCACGATGACGAAATAGTAATAACCGTCGATTGGGCCAGCGAAATCAATGTGGACGCGTTGCCACGGCTTGACTGCTAGAGGCCACGACTCCAGGCTTGCTTTCGTCGGAGACTTTGCTGCTTCAGCGCACGCTGTGCACTCTCGAACGAACTGCGTCACGTCGTCATCCACATTCGGCCAGTAGATGTAGCTTCGGGCCAGAGACTTCATCCGGTCCATTCCTGGGTGTCCACGATGCAATTGTCGAACAATCCGCTTACGAAACTTGAGGGGAACGACGATTCGATCGCCGAACATGATGCAGTCGTCGACAACTTGAAGTCCATCTCGTCTTGCGAAGTACTTCTTGACATCTGGATCCGCAATTTGCTTCGATTGGGCCGGCCAACCCTCCTTGAGGAAGTTCACCACTTGCTTGAGAACTGGGTCCTTTCGTGTTTCAGCCACAATCATCTGGTGCGTGACTGGGAGGTTGCTGATGGTGTCTTCGAGTATTGCTTTCGCTTCGGATTCGACGTATACGGCGGCTATCACATAATCTTCATCCGGCCTTCGTTGCGATGACATCAGCCGCGAAAGGAAATCTGCATAGCCGAAGTTTGTCGTTGAAACGTGCTTGATGTCGAAATCATACAGCAGGAGTGTCAAGGCCCAACGCTGCAATCGGTTCGCGGTGTAAACAGGAATACCTTTCTTGGAACCGAAAACCTTGAGGAGCGGTTGGTGATCGGTCTGCAGGAGAAAGTGGCGTCCGTACAGCATCTTGTGGAAGCGAGTGACAGCGAAAATCAGGGCCAATGCTTCCTCTTCCACTTGTCCGTAGTTCATCTCTGCCGGGGTCAGTGAGCGAGAGGCATGAGCGATTGCCTTCACTTCACCGGTCGGGAACCAATGCATGATGACTGCGCCAAGGCCGTACTTCGATGCATCTGCTGCGACGATGATCTCCTTGGATGGGTCATAGTGGGTGAGCAGCAGATCGGAGAGTAGAATGGCCTTGAACTGCTCGAAGGATTGTTGGCATTCGTCGGTCCAATTCCAACGGGCATCTTTCTTGAGCAGGTTGTCCAGAGGGGCCCGGAGTTTCTTCATCTGCTTCACGAATCGGCCATAGTAGTTCACAGCACCGAGGTAGGAACGGAGCTGCTGAACGTCCTTCGGAGGTTGCATCTTCCAAATGGAATCGGTTTTGGAAGGATCCGGGCGGATGCCATCTTTGTCCACGATATGTCCGAGGAACTCGATCTGGGAGAGTGCGAAACGACACTTTTCGAGACGTAAGTGGAAACCATACTCACGCATACGGTTGAGAACGGCGTAGAGATTGCGGTCATGTTCCTCCTTGGTCCGACCAGCGATGAGGATGTCGTCCAGATACGGCTTGACTCCAGGGATGCCGGCCACCATGCTGTCGATGATGCGCTGGAAAGCGCCGGGTGCCGACTTGACTCCAGGGGGTAATCGGTTGTACTGGAATAGGCCACGGTGGGTGTTGACCGTGAGTAGCTTCCGCGATTCCTCCTCGACCTCGACCTGCAGGTAAGCATCAGACAAGTCGAGGTGTGTGAAGTAACGTGCTCCAGCAAGTTCCGCAAAGAGGTCGTCAGGATGAGGCAGTGGGTGGCGGTCACATTCCAGCGCGTCGTTCAACCCCGTCGAATAATCACCACACACACGGACCGAAATGTTGTCCGCTTTGCGTACGACGACTATTGGAGCTGCCCAGTCCGAGAATCGTACCGGAGAAATGATACCGTTGTTCTGGAGCCTTTCGAGTTCTTCATCTACCTTGGGGAGCGCAGCGTACGCCACGGGTCGCTTCGGGCAATAGGAAGGACGTGCATCAGGCTTCAGGTACAGCTTCACTTGCGCTTTAGTGCACCTACCCAGCGTGCTTCGGAAAACCTCCGGGAAGTGTTGCTTGAGTTGACTCACGTATTCATCGGGTTGTTGGTCGGGACGTTGGTGTACGACGTTGACCAAGCTGCTGATCGGCACAGACCACAGATCGAATAGATCCATAGTCTCGATTCCAAGAACGTTGAGTTCAGCGTTGTCCGAGATGAAGATGCGACCGGTTTTGGTCACATTCCTGATGGTGATCTCGGTTTGGAACTCGGCGAGAAGGTTCAGGTTGCCACCAGAAGCTGTTACTGCAGATTCCTCCGTCGGTTGAGTGGGTGGCTGTCCGATGCTGTTCCAAGTATCTTCGGAGATAATGGTGATGTCGGACGCCGAGTCGTGCTGGAGCTTGACTGTTGTACCGTTGAGCTCGACCGGGATGAACTTCCGCTTGCTTCCGACGTTCCGAACGGTGTGGATGCTCCTCGTCTTCACGTTCTCTTTGGGTTTCGTCTGCTTGAATGGCTTCGAGGGTGGAGGCTTGTTGCTTGAACAGTACCCCTCCTTGTGTCCTAGCTGCTTGCATCTGGAACAGGTGTGCGAAGCGAATGGACACTCGCGTACGTAGTGCTGGTCACCACACTTCCAGCAGGGCGTTTTGGGGATTTTCGGATTTTTCACAGGATTCTTCGGCTTGCGGGAGACAATGTTGACGTTGCGTGCTTCCTTGTTCTCCACCATCAGTGTGTCCTGTTTGAGGTTGGCCACGCGATGACATTCTTCCACGAGGTTCTCCAGGGTGACCTTGCTGGCCGCTTCTCCTTGTTCGTTGACTGCGGTTTCGTCGGCTTCCAGCTTCGAGATCAATCTTGTTCGGATGTCCGCATCCCGTGGCGATTGGAGTCCACAGACGAAACGGAGCGCCTTGAATTGATCCGGGGTGAGCTTGGAAAGTTGAAACGCTTCACAGTGTTTGTTCACCATGGCAGCATACGAGGTGAAGTCATCCGCGTCACTTTTTGCGTACTGCAGGCATTGGTAACGGGAATGAAAGACCGACTTCTGCCGACCGAACAGTTTCTTCAGCTTCGTGACGGTCTCGTCCAGGGTGAAGTCCCGGGGGTGGTTGGGAAGAATGGTATTCACGTACTTTTCGTGCAAAAGTGTGCTTAGCTTGCGTAGAAGCAACCTCACACGGGCGGCGTCGTCCAGGGATTGGCCGTCCTTCGTGATGACGTCCTCATACCTCGCGTACCAGCCATCGAAGAAAACTCCGCCGTCCGGATCGTACTGGAAATCTTGAATGCCGCTTGCCAAAGACTCGATGATCTTCTCGCTGCCGGAGCCGGGGTGGCCACGGATTCCCAGATTTTCAATTTGCTGCTGCTGCGCTTCAATCTGGTGCTGCTGCCGCGCGATGAGATTGGTGAGCTGCAGGATGGCGTTCTTCAGATCCGCGTCGGGCATTTTCTTGATGTTTTCGGGGTTTTTTCTTGAGGGTCTTCGAGTTGCTTCAAACTTTTCTTTTCGTCGCCAGCTGTTATAGCCGTAAACAAGGCCGTAACCAAGGAAATAAAACAGGTCGCTAGGAGCTAGAGTTTATTGCTTCTGACTTGATTGGTGGTTGGCTAACTAATGACAATTTCTTTCTATTCTAGAATCAAGGCCTACTACTATGAATAATATCAGGCGAGGCCTGCTACACTAATGAAATCACAGGCAGGAATTCCTGAATGCTGGAGCAATATCCCTAGGAGAAATTCCTGGAAGGATCCATAGGTAAAGTTCATAGAGGCATCCCCAGAAGAAGTTGTGAACAAAAAAGATATAAAAGATAGGAATGCTCGATTACGAATGATTCGAGTATCCGAGATGTATTTCTTTTCGAATGATCAAGTCTGACCTGTATTACAAAATTTGCCGGAATTTTAGAAAATTACATCTGGAGAATTATTTAATGCAATGCCATAAATTCATCTAAAACAGTTCATAGGTTTTCTTTAGAGATCAAACATTCCTTTTTGAAGTAATTCGTTTATAACGCTGTATTTCCAGATAATTAGCTCTTCCAGAGTTCACGCTTTACTAAAAATTCTTGAACAGAAGGAATCTAGGAATCCATTGCTCTAATAGTTCTGTTCAAATGTATCCTGGTCAGCTGCCAGAAAGTGCGGTCTACAGTTATTACTTCAGGAAGTTTCCCAAGAGAATTTTTTAAAGAAGAACAGGAATCCAGGAGATCTTTCACGACTTTTTACAGCAGTCAATGGAACCCTTTGCTGAACCTCAACTGCTGCCATTATAAATGCCATTATCAATTACAGATTTTCCTCCTCTTCTTGGCGTAACGTCCTCCTGGGACAAAGCCTGCTTCTCAGCTTAGTGTTCTATGAGCACTTCCACAGTTATTAACTGAGAGCTTCCTCTGCCAATGACCATTTTGCATGCGTATATCGTGTGGCAGGCACGAAGATACTCTATGCCCAAGGATGTCAAGGAAATTTCCTTTACGAAAAGATCCTGGACCGACCGGGAATCGAACCCGTCACCCTCAGCATGGTCATGCTGAATACCCGTGCGTTTACCGCCTCGGCTATATGGGCCCTTTTTACAGATTTTAACTACCGTGAATCGCATACCAGTCCTATGTTCTCCTATGCATTTGTGACAGATATACGATTCACGGCACTTAATGTTCCAAAAATACGCACCTAAATACCCTCTTGTTCATCAAATGTAATACAACTAGAACTTAAATCTGAATCTACAGCAAAGGTTTTTGTAACGACTACTTGCATCGAAACGCCAATTGGCCCCACCCGGGGGCGAGAACCGTGGACCGTTCCGTGAATAGTTATGTCGCTTTACTCTCGCAAGATTAAATAGCATCATTCTATGGGTGTTCCGAATGACACAGAGTGAACACTTGCGTATGGTTTGGACCATTTATTTATGGTGGATTCACATGAACAAGAGGATTGTCAGACGTGGATTTACTAAGATTTGGCGGTTCTGGTTCTTATATTTCAATTGGCAGTTGTTGTATCCTTCAGTTTTGTTTAAAAACGAATCCACTTTCAAATGTAAATCGTTCTTTTTCTTCTCTGTGGCTATACATCCCCACTGGGACTTGGCCTGCCTGACTTCAACTTAGTGTTCTTTGAGCACTTCCACAGTTATTAATTGAAGGGCTTTCTTTGCCTGCCATTGCATGAATTTGAATATTGTGAGGCAAGCACAATGATACAGAAGTCGAGAAAAGTTCCCGACTAGAACTGGAATCGAACTCGTCTCCGAATTGACGATCCATAGCCCTAACTACTAATGTAAATCGTTGGTTTTCTCATTTTCGCATTCGCACGCAATTCGATTTGATTATTAAGGGTTCGTTCGAACAAATCAAATACGGTCGACAGTGGATACGTCCATTAACAAGAATAAGGATCCACTGCATAGCTAACCTGACGTAGTCACAAATGTCCTGTTTTCAACAGTTACATAGCAACCTCCGGATCAAATAACATCACGTTAAAAGCTATTGTCGCGACTAATTGCATCGAAACGCCAATTGGCCCCACTTTGTGGCGAGAACCATGGACCGTTCCGTGAATAGTTATGTCACTTTACTCTCGCAAGATTAAATAGCATCATTCTATGGGTGTTTCGAATGACACAGAGTGAACACTTGCGTTTGTTCGACGGATTCACACGGGAAACTGTCTCGTCACTCACCTAAAGCACGGCGACAGATGCACGCTCAGATTCCGGTGACGCTTCTCGAACCGGTCGTACTTGCGGATGAAGTGCAGGTAGTCGCGACGGATCACAATCGTCCGCTGCATCTTCATCTTACGGACCACTCCGGTCAGGATGCGACCACGGATGGCGATGTGTCCGGTGAAGGGGCATTTCTTGTCGATGTAGGTTCCGGCGATGGCCTAAAACGAAAGTTGAAACATGATTAATCTCAAAATGGTTCTTCGAATACGGTTCGCGATCATCGGATCGTCTCGTAGGTGCATCCGGGTCAGACAAATTATTGGGTTTAGAAGGGGGTATCCTCATGTAGTAGTCAGAAGACCATCGTGAGGGGTATCATCATGATAGGGGCACCTCCGGAACTTGCACAACAATCATCCAAGCGTCACAAGCACTTACCTCCTTGGGGGTCTTGAAACCGAGACCGATGCTGTGGTGCAGACGCAGACCCTTCTTCTTGTTGACCTGTTTACGGTTCAGGTTGACACCGTTTTGCTTCTGGAACGCACGCTCGTTCTGTTGCAGCCCATGAAATTAGAAATACACATCCAACAGAAGACAGAGAAGAGAGTTTGGTTAGAACCACTTTTGACAGCTAGCCGCACACGATCGAAGGGTGTAAACAAAACTCCTCCGGGAGTGAAATTCCGCGACGCCGCCGCCGCTGCCGGGCAGTTCCTCACACAAATCAGATGCGATTATAATTGGGTTGGTAATCTGACATTCTTCACTTTGGTGTCAGCAGACCGTCATGATTTTTTCATCATTCGGAGGAAAAGCCTGGAACTTCACGCACCCCCCCAAAAGGACGTTTTGTTTTCGAACCCCGATCGGAACACTTTCGGTGTATACACGTGTGAAACTATCGCTTTTGCGCGGAAAGTAATCACTCCAGGCCACAACTTTGAATTCACCAGCAATGCTCACAAAATTGGCCACCACGAAACCATCAAAAGTTCAAGTTTCACCGCAAAACGAGCACAAAAATCGAAAAATTTCCGGAGCGCGGATGGCAAAACAGTACCTGATCAGCCATCTTGACGTTGGGAAAGAAAGACGGAAACGCAGGAAACAGTCGAACGCAAACTTTGACACTTTGGCTGAGGTTTTGACACTAATGACAGACCGGCGTCGACAAGAAAATTTTGCGTTGTCAAGCGCTGTCCGGGTGGATCGCGTTCGCCGAACAAACGCAAAGTTTGAAAACAGTGATGCCAATTAACTCGGCCGATAAAAACGGTTAAATTCAACTTCAGTGAAGTAAATATTTATTGTGCCTTGCAAGATAAATCCGCGAAACGCGTTTGTCTTCTTCTTTTCCATCAAGTTGTCAAAATATGAGCGCACCACTATAAGCGACCTGATGGTCAGAAATTTTGCATGCGGCGCTTATATCAAATCCACATGAGGCTGCGGCGATATGGCCGCGAGGAGATGCACGCGATACAGACGCAATGTGGAAAATGGAGAAGATACCGCCGCAGCATCCTGTAGCATCACCAAATAACATCCCGATTAAATATTAAACACAAAGCCGACGAGGTGATGCGTGTGCGTATTATAGTGAAACAATGTCGCGATAAATGTTAGGGAAGATTCAAATATTACGTCCATCGTTTTTCGGGTTTCCCAGACCCCCCCTCCCCCCTCTGTCACGCAATTTTCCTATACCCAATACACGTACTGTCACACTTTTCTAGACCCCCCCCCCTCCCCCAAATGTTGGACGTAATTTTTGAACGTTCCCTTATTACGATTTCTGGCCACCTGAGTTGCCATTGTGCCAACTGTTGTTTTGATATGAACGGCCTGAAGGCTGCTGCGATGCTGCTGGGTGGGTGACAGTATCTGTTCGATTTTGACATTGCGTCTGTATCGCGGATATCTCTTAGCGGCCATATCGCCGCCGCCCAATGTGGATTTAATATGAGCGCCGCAATATTATTAGGTGATCACCCGCTTAAAAAAAAACAATCTGTGATAAAGTCCAAACTATAAATTGGCTCTAAGAGCAACATTAACGGCGGCTATTATTCGAGCAACCCGCGCAGCGCTTCCATTTTGACTTAACCACCCTTTTCCACACCGGTAGCAATCAAATTAGTCATCCTCATTCGTATCGGGAGGGCTGTCATATTTCCATAGCATTTTTAGCAGCGCAACTGTCCCGCTACTATATTTGGTCACCCACCCATAGCGCTACTATTTTGCGAGCGCATCCAGCAGCGACCGGTAAAGTTTGCTGCAATGATGGAGGGCTGCCAAACGGGGTATAGAAGCGCACCGTTAAAGGTGCTCTAAACGGTAACGTTAATGCATCACATATTGTCGCGCTTATCTTAGATTCTCAGCAAGCTGCGTTCGAAACGCGCAGCCTCAGATCGCGCCAGACCGCGCACGTATGATTTGTACACGGTGTGCACCTTGGCTAAAACTGTTTTGCAGCCGCCGGGTGGAGATGTCAGCCGCCGTGTACAAATCAAACGGGCGCAATCTTAGGGCGGCTGACTCAGATCGGCAGGATCTGAGTGATTAAGCTAGGATGCACAATACTGTAGATTTCAAGTTACACTACACAGATAAAACTGTTGTGTAATATTACATCTGAACTGCTGCAACCCGATCAATCCGTCGGTTGCATGAATATTACATAGGACGATGTACACATAAGAACAAAAGATTTTACATCAAAACGATGTAATCGTACGTAGACATCGTGATTACATTGATTATTTAGTACATCGGAATGAGTTACATCGGGCGGGTTGCATTTATTTTTTGCTGTGTAGGCTACATAATATGTATAGGGCACTGCATGAAATTCCCTCCTTCTCTTTCACTCTTACAGAAAATTTGTAAACAACAAGGCCAAGAAACGTCAAAATCCCATACAAAATCAAAACAATGCAGTGCCCTATAGGGGTAGACGGGGCAATATGGACACCTTAAGGTTTTTGCCAACTTTACCTAGCAAGATGTCAAAAAAGTTTAATTTTTTGATACATGTATCCTTTTAAAGGTTATTTAGCATCTATTGCGTAAGAATGCTCACGAAGAAAAATGATTTATCCACTTCAAAAACTGTTATAAAAAATGTTAGTTTTCCATGATCGTCTTCAAGCATACGGGACAGAATGGACACCCCCATGGGGCAATATGCCCAAGTAACAATTCAAAATCATTAATAAGCATGTCAGTTGATTAAATGTGCTACAAAGGCGCCGACAGTTGTACAAGAGTTTATGTTGAACAAAATGGCGAATAAATGTTTCATGCAGTGGAAACTGCACGTTAGTTAAACATATTTCTGCTTATTGAATAACCAATGGTATAAAAGTTTAAAAACAGTTGCTTAAGTATTGCCATCATCTGTCCAATAGTGCTCTAATAATGATAGAATACAAGCTGCTTCCAACGTATTAGATGCCGTTATTCCACATCAGATCTTCAGTGGAACAAGTAGCCTATTTAAAGTTTAACAACTTTTGCTTGATCATTTTATTCAACTACACTGATATAGCTTAACAACAAGATATTACCATGTTTCTTTAATACAAATGTTACACTTTTATTCAAGCAATGTTGATTAGCAATGGTACTGTGTCACTTAATTATCGTTGTTCGCCATGCCCCTTTTTGTAAACACGATTGCTGATTAGGAGCCTAAAAAGAGCAACCGCGGCTACAAGCTTGAAGACCAAAAAAACTTCATGCAGCAGCTCTAAATATCACACTCTTCACACTTTTAAAAACATTCTGACTCACCTTTTACACTACGCTCTAACGACAGCAGCATCGGCAACAAAAACACCAGAAAATGCAACTGCAGTGGATCCTGGGCGGCTCCTCTCTTTGGTTTTGGCGAGGTAGATTACCCACCAAGGTGGCACTGGTCAAACCGGGCTCAGCTTCCTAATGTTCATATTTCCAGCTGATTGGAGATATACACAATCGTTGCACATTTTCCTCTCGACACAAAACAGGTCCGGTGAAAATAAAACAAATAAGTTCACTTGTTTGGGCGTTTAAATGAAAAAAAGTTCGAAGAGTCACCAATCTTACAACACAACACCGTGAATTAATGACACGTTGTAAACAAACAAACTAATTAGCATGCATGCCTTATGATTAAACGTTGCGGTTACAATTATTCAAACATTGATCAACTTCAATGTTTATGAAGGCAATTAGTTGAATAAAATATGTAAGCAATGTTTAAGCAGCATATGTACGGTAATGTATTCGACTTAGGAATTGAATATTTATATACTGCTTCAAATCTGCCGATTCATGTAATTCGGATTGAAGCAGAGCGGATGCAGACGAGTGTGAACCCAAAGATCCAGAGTTCGAGTCTTTCCATTGATGTGATTTGTCCCATAAAATGTAATAAAATAAAGATGTTGGGGGTACATAATCAGAGAAAGGTATTCCAGACACAAATGCAGAAATGTTGAAAGTTAAATCATTTTCTCATTTTATTGTTACATGATGTAACATGATGTTGAAGAAACGTTTAAGAATCGTTTTTGTAGCAATTATAAAATCATATCTATAAATAGAAATAAATTTCGTAAGTTTTATCACGGCTCCAGCATGTTTTGATTGTATTATGGTGGAATAAATATCGAAGAAAGCTTGTTATTATGCGCTATGCTGCTAATGCACAATAACGGTTTCTAAAACCATTCTTAAATTATTAAACAAATAGCGTCATACAACATTGTTTAATAAACGTTGAAGTAAAGTTTATGATGTTTGTGTAAATTGCTGATGGTTCTAACGTTGAACAAGAGTTTCACAACCGATGTACGATCATTGGATAAACTTTTATTTCATCGTGCTTATAGAACGGTTGACGTTGAATAAATTCTCATTTTTGGGCGAACAAGAGTTGAAGAACAGTTTCATTTTAAAATTATTCAAATATAATACGACTTCCAGTTTAATAACGTTGCTTTGAGAAACATTTCTTAAAGCAAAAATTGTTTCTTGGGTGGACACCATGAGACTTTTACGAATTTCGTACATTAGGTGTAAAAAGTCATTTCATTACAAAACAACTCTTATTGATGAATAATACGCCGAAGTAGTTCATTTTTGTTCAGTTAATTTAAATTCAGGCTGTTTTGGATAAAGCTTCGTCTTTGTCGGCATGTACAGCTGTGCCTAGAACAACTATTTTCCACTGCTGTCGTTTTTTGACCAATTTGTTTCACCCTATGTCTACTATAGTGAACATTTAACCATAGACAAACAGACGTAACACTCTGATAATTTCTATCGTACATCGATTTAACGGTCTATTTAAAAATTTGATAGTTAGCCAACTGCCCACCTGTGGCGCTCGCATCGTTTTTGTTCGAGTTTGACGTTTGCACACTACCGCCATCTAGTTGATAGTTGGCCAAACTCAGCCTTTTTAGCATTGGGCGAACATGTTTCCTTGACTATGATTTGACTCAAAAAATGTTTGAAGTGTTACGTCTGTCTGTGATTTAACCGAAAATATACTGAAATCGAAGAATTTGGTTGGTTTGTGATTTAGGTTATATTTTTCCCTTGCCGCTTCTTTCAAAAAGGTGAGTGTCCATTTTGCCCCGGCAGCAGAAAATATTTCCAAACTTGATTTTTGATATAATAAAGAAGAAAATATAAGCATGTAGATACAGCAAAACTACTTGAATGTGTTCTAGAAATATCAGGTTTTAATCGACCTGCAATAAATTAACCACACTGAAAAAACTGCAAATATTGTACGCATGTGTCGCTCATATAGATTTTTGCAATTTGTCAAAAATATAATTAATATGTGCATCTACACATAGATAACCCTTTTTCATGTGTAGACACACATAGTTTATATAAGGTCCATAGATTTTATGTTTGATCCAGCATGGAAAACGAGTATGTGTGTACAAATAAAATTAATAAGACAAATTCATGGATTTTTGCCAATAAACATGTGTGGATTTTTTGCAGTGCACTAAATCTTATTTTAGATGGTGTGAAAATTATTGTCGCGCTTATCTTAGATTCTCAGCAAGATGCGTTCGAAACGCGCAGCCTCAGATCGCGCCAGACCGCGCACGTATGATTTGTACACGGTGTGTACCTTGGCTAAAACTGTTTTGTAGCCGCTGGGTCGAGCTGTCAGCCGCCGTGTACAAATCAAACGGGCGCAATCTTATGGCGGCTGACTCAGATCAGCAGGATCTGAGTGATTAAGCTAGGATGCACAATATAATTCCCATGCACAAAAAACGGAGGACGCAACTTTTTCGTGTAAAATCAAGTATAATTTTAATTTCGAATGTGTCTTTCCTGAAACTAAGTTTTAAATAGATAAATGGACTATATTCTCCATTCATTAAAAGTTCAAAAAAGTTCGCATACCGTCGTGCGGGGCTTCTTTTTACACATTTTCATGATTTTTCAACTTTATGACATTATAACTCCCAGAGTAGTGAATAGATTTCCACAATGTTTACACATAATAATTGTGAGTATGTATGTAGGATGTATGCAAAATTTGAACTAAATCCATCAATAAACAAAAAAGTTGTTCATACACCAATCGGACACATCTCATATAGAACCAGATGGGGGCTACTTTGGACATTTTTATCTAAAACAAAATTGCATTTCAAATTCCAGGTTTATTTAGAAAATTACTTTGTACCAATACTGTAGTATACTATATCAGACATGATTTCAATAAATTTATGCGTTTGAAGATGGTTCCGTGCTACCTTTGGTATTATGAGCAGCGTGATATTGCTATATAAATAGCCTGAAAAAAAGGACCATCAATCCTTTATTTGGGTGAAATGGTCATTTATAATGCATAACGATACAAATATTCGATTGTATATGCTACGTTGATATATTTTGAATGAATTGATCAACCCTTTGAAATTTAAGAACTGTAGAAACAATGCTTACTGACCAAATGTTCTGATACGTTATGTATATTTTATTGATTTATTCGATGTATTTTCGCGTCCTGCCAAGCAATAAACGGTCTGTTTGAAAAATAATTTCAACCAAATGGAGGGAAAACTATTGCTTCGTAATAGTCCCAAAGAATGCAAACAGATTTGAACCATATTTCGAATTCAAAAAATCCATATTCGAAAGTGTCCAAAGTAGCCCCGCATTTCAAAAGTAACCCCGCACGACGGTATATTAAAATATTGAGGGTGTCCATTCTGCCCCGGGTGTCCATATTGCCCCGCCTACCCCTAATGTCTTCCGTGAATCGCAAGTCAGTCCCATCTGCATTTCGGGCAAAAATGAGTTAATGACCGTTTTCGAGCTTTTTTCGGATGATCTTTCAGCTGCGTGCAAAATAATATATAGTTTGTTCAGTAAAATTGAAAAACAACACCAAGTCAGATTATCCCATAATGAAAAGTAATCGCAAGTCAGTCCCATTACGAACTTGTGTGTGTTTCATATTTTTCACTGTTATGTTTTCACGTTTGAAACAGTGTGTGAAAATTTCATTATGATCGCAGAAGTTTTCAATAGGCTCCTAAAGTCCTATCGAGTTTCTTGTTTTAAACCACAATATATGGTTCAAGAGTACATATTTACTCAATTTTTGACGTTTTTATTAACCGTAGTTGAAAATATACCGTCTTACCCCTCTGGTTCGACACGTTTTAATACGACACTTTTTAATTCGTACCCCGCTTATACGACACATGTCGAATTAAAAAGTGTTCAAATGTCACAGCGATGTACACTGTAAATGTAAAACAGTTTGATATTGCGCTTATACTCGCACCCGCAACAACTCCTCTTGCAGCCGCAAATTTCGGAAGTTCTGAGTTGGTGCTATTCAACACCCAAACCGCGTGGAGACCAACCGGAATGAACTGAGGATGGCAACAATCGTAGAAAGAACGAGCTTTTCATTCGCGCCACAGTAATATTTGATGAAATTATGTTTCATAACAAATCCGGAAATCAAAACAAAAACAAAAATAGAGTTGCCAAATTCCAATGAGCATGGTGGTGTAGAGTGACCAGTTTGTCGAATTAAAAGTTTACCCCGGTTATACGACAACAGTCGGTGTCGTATTAGCGGGGTAATACGGTATAATTTTTATTTTTTTAGTCTTTTGTCTCGTCCCTAGCTTATAACACATACTTTGAGTAATTTTTTTTCACCGTGTATGTCAGATAGGAACATTTTTGAAATCCCAGTGCGAAAAATGTCGAGCTCAGTCACACAAGGTAGACCTCAAATGTCAAAGTAGAACTCTAGAGCTCGATTTGAATAGGTCGTATGTGCTTTCGTCGATATAAAAATCGATCAGTTTATTTTAGTTACTATAGCAATATTAATTATTTTTCGAGGACTTTTAGTGATTGAACGGAAAGCCTGTTAAGTAAGGAATCGGCTGTATGTATAAGTTTTGTTTAATTTCAACAGCTTTCGCTTCAATAAGCGAATCCAACTGATCAAATTTTATATCGACGAAAGCACATACGACCTATTCAAATCGAGCTCCAGAACTATTTACCATTTTACTTATTTCGAATTTTCTCATTATTCCTTTGTTTTTCAAGTTCGAGTAAAGTACAATTTCGATTAGAATACCATGCTTGATCGTATTATTCAATATAAGCGATATTTCCCCTGATAAAAAATATCATAAAAATACGATAAATTTTATTGTTACAACACCATTTTTTCGAAAAATATTCACCATTAAACGTATTGTAATTTACACAGCACACTCACCATCACCCCTATTGTTCTATACCATTCGGCGAATGGTAAATGGCACTTTTACAATAAAAAATGGTGGTCGTTATGTATCTTAACCATAAAACTTTGAGAAAATTTTCATACACTTTTTCGCGAAAAACAATAGAATGTATTGTGTTTTTATGAGACATTTTTAGGGCAATTTTCAAAAGAAAACAATATATCCTAATGTTTTTTCATTGTTCATACAATACAAATACAAATTATTGAATGGCGTCAAATGAATCGTTGTTACAATAAAAATACAATATTTGTTGTTATTTGTAAGCAGTTTTCGCTCTTGAAAATCCATAGAATTTATGTTTCCCGCTAACATTTATATTCATTAGTATCTGTAAAGGCTGAAGAAAAATGTTACCGAGAAATATGAATTCTTTGGTTTTCCAAAGGCAAAATCTGTTTACATAACAACAAATATTATTGCATGTTTATTTTAACATCGGTTCAATTGACCCCATTAAACAAATTGTATTTGTATTGTTATCAATGGTAGTTTACTATTTACTAGATTCCTTTAATTTATTGGAAAACATTAGAAAAATCGTTGTTCATCTTTTTCTTGTCGTAACGTCCTCACTTGGCTAAAACCTGCTTTTCAGCTAGTTTTCTATACGTACTTCCTCAGTTATTCATTGAGAGCTTCCTCTGCCAACACGGCTTGACGTCTGTCAGTCGTTGAAGTTTTAGCGAATAACATTCGATAACCGAAACATCTACTGTACTCAAATTTAATACCCCAGACAGACATGTGATACGAGTGTGATATACACGTACAACGGTATTCACTGCCAAGAAAATTCTAGCAAGACTGACTTGAACGGAGAGAATTATCAGAGTGGCATTCATTTCAAGCGCAATTGTAAAGTGATTCCTGTATCACATGTGTGTCATAAGTATAAAACGAAAACATTAAAAAAAATATGTCAAGTGATTTTGTATTTGATTATACAAACATGATCCAAGCAACAATAATATTTATTGTTTTTTATTTGTTACGAATCGTTTTTAAGTGTAATTGAGAAATAAACTCTTTTTTGCAGACACTTTTGCAACTATATAAAAACAACTTAAATTAATTTTTACTGATAGTAACTTTAAATTATTATAGAACTATTGAAAAACAATCGAATCTATTAGTCACTAATAAAGCTAATGTTAACTTATTGTATGAACTATATGGGCTTGATATCTATTGTAAAAAGTAACAATATATCTACTATGTGTTTTATTTTCAACAATAAAACCAGTCATATGTTAATAATATTTACCATGTAATGAATGGTAATTTTTTATCCGGGTCGTCTTTAATTTTAGGACCCTACACACTATTTTTATTTCGCTGGAAACCAGCAAAATTTTGCTGGTTTTTGACATGCTGTAAAACCAGCAATCCATTCAGCAAAATATTTCTTGCTGATTTTTCAGTAATGCGTTATGACAGCTTGCTTTGCTGGTCGTTCAGCATTTTTGTCCGAGCTGAAGTCTGGCCGATTTTTTTTGTTTTTTTTTTTCTTTTCAATCAAAATAATAATTGATCAGAAATGTTGATTTTAAGTTGATTTTCGGTAGTCAACGGTGAGTAGATGCTAGGAGGGCCTTCTGTGTATGTGGTGCATTCCATTTAGATTATGATTCAGAGAAAAAATCCTAGGAAAATATCAGTTTTCTCGAAGAAATTTCCATCTCCACCTGCTTGCTTTGTGTTGGAGACAGATGCGTGCGAAACGTACCCATGAAAACATTAAGTGTTTGACAACATTTTTGCTGAAGTTTCAGCAATTTCTAATTGAGCTGGTTTTTCAGTTATTGTTACTGAATTTTCGGCAAACTATCGTTTGCTGATACAGTTCCAGCAATTCATTTTGCTGGACGAAAAAATCGAAATTTGGTGTGTAAACACTATGGGTGTACCCCTTGATAAAAATGCCTTTAGAAGAGGT
Source organism: Aedes albopictus (assembly GCF_035046485.1). Classification (NCBI taxonomy): domain Eukaryota; kingdom Metazoa; phylum Arthropoda; class Insecta; order Diptera; family Culicidae; genus Aedes; species Aedes albopictus. Next base: position 186,924,407 of record NC_085137.1, read on the forward strand.
AGAACAATAAACATGAGAAAACGAGAGAGCTAGTGAGGTGCCGCAGCCGCAGCAAACGCTAGCTTGGGCAGTAGAAGTGTTACCACATCGGAGAGCGGAGTGAATGAAAATCGCTGTTCGTTACTTGAGTGCGAGGTATTCGGAATTTCTGCAGCATCCGAAAGTGCACGTAATCTGGAGTGAACTCGACAATTTGGCGCAGCCGGTACGATTTTTTTCTACGGTAAGTTTCCTTAAAACTGCGGTTCCGGTTTGTTGCGAGGAAGCTTAAAAGGTGAACGATCACAAATGGAAGCTATTTTTTATCGAGTTCGTGTTACGTCAGTGATCATTGTGTGTATTTTGTTTGAGAGGATGTTTGTAAGATGTGGATTATTGGTTGTGGGGACGATTTGGAAATTCCATGGCATCGTGAGGGATGTCGAGAATTCCAGAATAAAAATCGGTTTTTTTGGGAAAATAGAAGCTAAAAAAAGTGAAATAGCATTGAAGAAAAGATGCGGGTCCGGTTGAAGACCGAAGCGCACACCGAGGAAATAAAAAAAGATGCGAGTCCGGTTGGCGACTGGTTGGTGCACACCAAGAAAAAAGAGGAATAAGAAAATTATGTGGAATCGTTGGGTACCACAAGAGAGAAGGAAAAAGATGCGAGTCCGGTTGATGACCGTAGCGCACACCGAGAATGTAACGAAGCAGAAAAGATGCGAGACCGGTTGAAGACCGTAGCGCCAAGAATAAAGGGAAGATAAAGCAGAGATGGGTAAGGTGGACAGGATGCACGTCTGCCCTCGTGTCTGTTTGATGACAGTAGCACGGGCTGAGAATCGAGGTCAGGGAGAGGAGTAGTTTTGGTTGATAGTTGGTTGAAAAAGGGAGGATATGGGACTGGTTAGTGAGCGATGCACGTGGTGCTCGGATGGGAGAAGGATGGAAATGTGTGATCGGAAATGATAGGATTTGACGATGGGGCTTTGTTTGAATGTGAGTTACACCACTACTGATTAAATGTTGGACCAATCAGCAGACTTGTTGTTTTTGAAGAGGATTTTGTTTGAAAGAATTTATATTGTACGAGGTTGTTGATTGTTTCAATCGTACCTGCAGATGATGTTGCTGCCACAGAGAAACAGACGTAACTCTTGGAGAAAATTTTAGTTAAAAACATTGTCACGAAAATGTAACTGCCCATTTCTTTTAAAGCTGTGCTTGGTCGGACAACCAATAGATGGCGGTAGTGAGCAAACGTCAAACAGGAACAAAAACGACGGGGCCGCCGCGTGTGGCCAATCGACCTGCTACCAAAAATTTGAATTCACCGATAAAAATGTGATGGATGGAGTGTGAGTAGTGTGTGACGTCTGCTTCTCTGTGTTGCTGCTTTTGCAGTCATGAGTTGGAGGTTTCAGGTGTTTAGTTTTCACATTTTTAGGATAATTTCCGAAAACCATTTCCAGTTGCATCAGTTTAGTGATGCTGCTGATGCTTCCAGTCTTCGGCGGGAATGGTAGGAATGGAATCGAGCATGCGAGGTTGTATTTGGAACTGAAGAAAGTGGGTCGCGGTACGAAACGATTCTGTTTATGTTGCTGAACCTTTTTTTTGTGACCGTGGGGGTGGATATCCGTTGCCATAGATGAGCGGAACAAGGGCCTTGAGAGCACGATAAATTTAGATGAGCTAGTTAACTATGGAGTGAATGGAAAAGTGTTGCTGAGGCGGGGGAGGAAGTACATTAATTCAGGGCAGAGACTGGATCGGTGTCTATGGTCAAGCAGAACAGAGAGAAGAAGACTATTTCGAGAGATGGAAGTTCAGCTCAGCAGTTCAAGCGTGAGCGGAAGTGCGAAGGTATTGGTCGGTCTCAGGTCAAATGTAGCCGTTTTAGTCATACAAACACCAGAGGAACTTTAAGTACTGCATTGCTCGCAATTGAATATGCTACAAATGGGGATAGTTGAAACACTTTGCGAGTGTTGAGTAGGACGGAACATTCTAACGTAGGATCGTCTTTTATGCAAGAGATGGATGGGTTCCTAATTCTTCGATGGAAATACTTGGCAGTGGACATGGTATCAGCCCTGCCGTCGACAAAGTAGGAGCAACCAGAAGCTTTAGGGAGCGGGGAAAAAAGAAGTTTGAACCTTTTTAGGATTAATCAACTTCGTTGGACAGGTCATCCATCAACTTTCTTCAAGGACGGTAGCTTTGCGTCGTTTCATTAGGGGTGAGGTGTGTTTGGTTGGTACTGAGAAGAAAAAAAGTATTAACGTGTATTTGAACATATGAGCTAATTCTACACTATTACCCGTTGCAAGAAAATAGAGAGCGAAAAAGGTGCAAAATCGCTAATAGACCTCCGCTGGTATGTTTAATCGTTATGGTGTCTTCTACAATAAGTGCGCGAATCGGCCAAGGAATACTGCGCCGAAAACACCGAAATGATTTTTCTTACAGGCGGAGATGTATGAGCGCTTGCGCGTACAAATTTTCGCGCAACGCATAATACTATTCGTATTTGTTTGGTACACATTTCACAGTGATTGCTGATCATAAGATGGTTCAATACATTTTTCAACGGAAAACATCAGGAGGGGAAATGTGCATGCTACGACTGCTACTCAGACATCTTCTCGAGGCTATGTCAGCAGACAGCAAGCACGTCGAATGAGATTTAAAAGACAACCAGTAATGAAGTCGTTCTAACAGTAGATGTGAAAGCTATCGAATCGTAAGTATGACCATCACAGTTGTTTTCATATCAGGTTTTCTCGAAGGAACTGGAGACCATAGATGGTCTAACAGTGAGAAATGATATAATCATTCTTCCAACAAATCTGCAGCAAATGGCGTTAGATTTCGCACATAGAGGCCATCCTAGAGTAGTTTCAATGAAAAGAAAGCTTCATGAGAATGTATGATGACCGTATATGGACCGTTCCATGGACCACCCCACTTTCTGTCACCGGGAAGTCTCGGATGGAGCTGCTTACTGGAAGACCTGTGAAGGACCCGCTGCCTTCACTAAGGACTGATACATACTGGAAACGAGATGAAGAAACAAATGACAAGGATGCAATTATGACAGATGCAAAAATAGCAAGCGAGAACGAGATAACTCGCAGCCCGATTTCTAAGGAACCGTTACCACCCAAATGCTAAGAATTGTAAAAATGTTAGCGCGTTATAACGAATGATTGGGTCATTTTCTTACGCGATGTCGGTATCAACAAAATTCTTTTTTTTTTAAATCCTCGGAGCAGGTGAGGAATGTAGAGTATATAAACACTATGGGTGTACCCCTTGATAAAAATGCCTTTAGAAGAGGTAGAACAATAAACATGAGAAAACGAGAGAGCTAGTGAGGTGCCGCAGCCGCAGCAAACGCTAGCTTGGGCAGTAGAAGTGTTACCACATCGGAGAGCGGAGTGAATGAAAATCGCTGTTCGTTACTTGAGTGCGAGGTATTCGGAATTTCTGCAGCATCCGAAAGTGCACGTAATCTGGAGTGAACTCGACACTAATATGCTAAATTTGATCCCATCAACCAAATAATGAAAACTTCCAATAAATTTTGCGAAACTATAGATTTTACTTTGACGAAATCACAACTAAAATAGTTATTTATGTAACGAGTTGCAAAATGATGATTTTTACAGCACGAGTTCTACATTTATTCCACGAGGCTTGCCGAGTTGGATAAATACGACGAGTGCTGTAGAAATCGAGTTTGCAACAAGTTACATACATTTTTTTTTGCAATGAAACAAAATCACTAGAATTTGATCGTTTCCATCAATATCAACGTGCTTCGCGGTGGTCCATTGGGAACGGCCATGTTGCCATCAGTTGCCACTAACATGGGAACAGACGCTTAGGTTTGCAGAAACAAACCCCACCCCATCGCTGACAGCGTACGACCAAAGATCCCACTGGAGTTTGTACCCGATCATCCCAATGGTTGATAACAATAGTTGAGATGAAACGTCATGAAATCCCATTGCAATTTTCTGTTATTCTGTTATATTCTGTTATAATTAACGCACCCCCGGGCCGTGGCCAATCTGCGTTGAATCGCTGGGCGATACGTCTACCAGTAGACTTGTATCTGCCCTATGCTAAACCGATTAGCATAGCAAGTCTTTTCCACTGATGAGTAGGCTCGAATGTCCCGCCCCTCCATATAACCCATAGGGGGAAATAAGGAGTTTTCAGTTTCAAGTTTTGCATGGATCATGACACCAACTCTTTCTACCATAATGCTTTAAAAATTCTGAAATAAAAGAAAACTAATATGATGAAAATAATTGAGATACAAGTTTTTATACAAAATTTAAAGATCAGTTATTTAAAGGTGAATTGAAGAAATGTTAAGTACCTATATTATAAAATGTTCCGCACCGCCACGAATGTCATGAATAATCAAACACATAAATATTCTATTTGCCTACTAGTAGAAAGAGTTGCGTGCCTGTTTATAAAAGTTTTTACTTATGTTGATTGCTCCGGACAATTTCCGTTTGTGTTGGGGAACTTCGTGAGTGTACCAGGATAGGTTTTCTTCAAAAATATGGCGTTTTCTGGAATTAACCGTTATGTGGCCGACAAACTTTTTGCTTTTTTCTACACCGTGTATTTTAAATGGGTGCTGGGTACCCGGGTACCCTGCCGGCCACATAAGGGTTAAAAAATAAAAGGAAATACTGGGCCGCACAGCTCCGCGGCCCACTTATATTAGTATAATGTTTATAACAAGTGATAAATTTTAGAGAATACAATTCTTAATCAGTATAAATAATAATTACTGGGTTCTACTTTATATGCTACAAGAAAGATTTTTTGCCTTCCACCATTTTTACTATTAAAGTGTACGAACTTATTGACATATTAAGTCACCAGTGATTCAAATACAATAGCATTCAACATCCAAGTTTTTTATGCATATAGGGTATTGTACCATTTGGGCAGGTGTACCTATTTTGGGCTCTTGCCGCTATAACTAAGTCAATTTCAAACCGATTGATTTGAAATTCCGTATAGAATTAGGCACGTACAGTATCTAACTCTGTACAAAAATTCAAATCAATCGGTTCGTAATTGACTTAGTTATAGCGGCAAGTGCCCAAAAATAGGTACACCTGCCCAAATGGTACAATACCCTAATAACGTTACAGTGATTAATTTAAATATGGCTCAACAAAAAATACTATTTAATTTTTAAACAGATACGCCTACCAATTTTATTAAATAACTAGCTGTCCCGGTAAACTTCGCCTTGCCAAGTTGTGGTGGTTTGACAACTGTTGAGCTCATAACAGCAACGCACTCTAGATTGGTTTCATTTCGTTGGTGTTGATTTTCTTCCCAGCTCATGAAAAAACAGTACTTTAACAATTTTCCTACTTTTATAGTTGATTTTCACAACTTTTACTACTTATAAACACAGCCGCCATGAATACGAATCGTACCATGCAAGGATCATTCTAATCGGTTCATCCATTCGTGAGTTTTGTTGCCTCAAAGGGACTTCAAACTGATTTTTATATATATAGATAGATAGATTATCCTTAGCCATGCAAAATAATAACGTGATACAAGAGTTCTCATGTTATATCAATATTGTCATGCTATCCGCTCCTGAGTTCAATTTCATTTGAATTAAAGAAAACGTTTACAAAGAAGAATATCTAAATTACATTAATCTGCTTGTTTACACTACTCTTGCTACTTACTATTACATCTACAAATGAATAATGTTAGTAGAGACTGGTACTAAGCCATGCCGGTTTCTCCAGCACTACTTATAGTCAACTGTTGTTAGGTCATGCGACAGTGCCTAAGTTCATGCTGGAAGAATGACAAAATCAAGCGTGTGAATAGACAACAATTTGATTAGGGTAAAAAATATAATTTGGACATGTATGTAATTTGGACATGCACGGCGATGTATGCCTTGTTCCGGAGAGCTGATAAAAGTAGATACTTCTAAACATCGATTATTGAATCAAACAGACCCTATTCTGATGACTTACGTTGAAAATACGCTTAACAATTAAGAATTTACTTAAAAGTTATCGAAAATGTTAAATGTTTCACTAAACCCCCTCAAATGCACGGGTATGCAAGACGACATACAATCCACAGTCACATACAATATTCACCTCAAAATCGTTGAATTAATAATTGTAAGAAATTTAAAAGCCTTATTGCAATGAAAAATGTTCAATAAAGAAGCATTAGACAACCAATCTCTTAACATTCATCTAAAACGCTTAAAATAGGTGGTGTCCAAAATACATTACAAGTTTTCTACGGTAAATATATTTTAGTCATCTGACGAACTACATGGAGATGCTGTGTGATTGCATACTTGGAGGCGTATTCTGTGGGTTTGGCGATGTTTCCTCAATTTTATCAAAACCTGAAACAGTTAATAAAATAGATGCCTGTTAAGCGGAGAAATTTGATTATTTACAAAAAAATATTTGTTAATTTATGCTACTTCCATCATTTAGCAGTACTCATGGCTAAACATTGAGATAATTGCCCAAGTAACAATTCGGAACCACTAATAAGCATGCCATTTTAACAAGTGTTGTATAAAAGCGCTGACAGTTGAACAAGAGTATGTGTTGAAAAAAGTGTTGAATAAATATTTCAAAAGCTAAAACGGCACTTTTGTTCATCATTTTTTGATAATTGAACAACTAATCGAACAAAAGTTTAAAGAAAGTTGTTTAGATATTTCCATCGATAGCCTAATAGTGTTGTAACAATGTACGAAGACAAGCTGTTTCCGACACATTAGATGCCGTTATTCTACATATTATTCAAAGTGGAACAAAGTAGCTTAAACATAGTTTAAGAATACTGGCTTAATTTTTTTTTTGTTCAGCTGCTGATTAGCAGTGTAATAACATCACTTAATTAATATTGTTCGCCATGTTTAAATTTGTAAACATAGTTGTTGATTATGAACCTAATAAGAGCATCTACGGCTGCATATTATTTTATCTCAAACAAGAGCCTTGCAGCAGCTCTAAATCATTAAATCACACTTTAAAAAACAACACGACTCACCTTTCACACTATTCGGACTAACATCAGCAACATTACCGTGCTTAAAAAACAGCAGCTGGCTCCTCTAACTAGAAAAAAAAAAAAAAAAAAAAAAAAAAAAACTAGCAGCGTCGAGAAATTTCCCCCCTGACGGTTCCTTTATTGGGTATAAAAAATGAAAATATGTTTGAAAAGTCACCAAATATGCAAAACAACACCGCACCGTAGCTAGGTGACCATACAACTACTATTAAGCTCCAGTAGCGCTGCTGATGATCAGAGCTTACCGAAAACTATATTTACATGAACAAACGTTGCGAACTTGATTAATCAAACATTGATCAGCTTCAGTGTTGATGTAAACAATTAGTCGAATAACAAAATTTAAGCGATGTTTAAGCAACGCATGAACGGCAGCGTATTGGGATCAATGTTTAAATACTGTTTCAAATCTTCCAATTCATGTGGTCCTGATTGGAGAAGAGCAGATGCAGACGGCAGTGAAGCAGTAGTTCCCGAGTTCGAGTCTTGTCATCGATGTGAGTCCTATCATAAAAATGTGATTGGAATGCGTTAATGTAGGTAAATATGGTCATATTTAATTCTTTCAAATTATTCACATATGAAAAAATATGTCAAAAGAAAAATAATTTTTGCTTTCATTCATACAGCTATATTGAAGAAACGTTCAAGAAACTTTTTGGCAGCATTTGTTCAACCAAATGCAAACATGATTGCCATGTTTTGATTGGATTGTGCTGGAATAATTGTCGTAGAAAGCTTGTTATCATGAACCAAGAAGCTAATGTGCTATAATTGTTTCTGCGATCTTTGTTAGACGATAATACAAAAAGACATCATACAACTAGGTTTAATAAACGTTGAAGCAAAGTTTCTGATGTATTTCCCAAGGAACAATTTGAAGTCATAAATAAGCATAAATGTTGAACTATTGCTGGTTTATAACATTCGCAGCTGAACAAAACCAAATGCTGAATAATAAGCTGAAATGATGCTATTTACATTGGAAATAAGCCAAAATGCAACATTGGGCACGTATGTAAACAGCAATTTAATTATAAGCTTAATAAGCGTCAGCAATTTTTGTTTGTTCGATTTGGCCTTACTAGCTTTAATATAAGTGGAAGAAGAGCTTTCTTCTACGCGTTAAAAAGCTTATGTTCCACAGTTTCCGATAGCTGATTATTGTGGTCTACATGAGTTGAACAAATGCTTTTGATGTTTAATACTTCAGCTATTGTGGAAACGTTCAAAATGGTTTAACAGTAAGCTATATAAACGAATTTATGATTTATTTGTTCGATTGTCACTTTTCGATTGAAAAACAGGTCAAAATGATTATAATGGAGCAGTACTGGAACGTTCCTCATTATTAAATATGTTTTGATGTTTGTTGCACCCCAATGCAAAATATTCGAAACACTTGCCAATTTTCGTAGAAATTTCAAAGTTGTAGTCATCTTCACAACTTTTTTTAAATAAATAATTACAACCTTCCATAAATCTGAATATTGATCTTTCACAGCTTTGTGAAGGTGTTTCACTCTTAGCGAGCAACTTACCAATTCCAGAATGGCGTAGTCGGCAAGGCATGCGACGGGTGATTGGAAGATCACGAGTTCAAATCCCAAGTTGAGAAATTTTTAGAAGAGATGGTGTGTTATAAATGTGTTTAGATGCGACAAATAAACATGATTGGACCATAATTGCACCTCGCACTTCGATTTGTTTTTGTTTTCGCAGCAGGTTATTATAGCTGAATACAAGTTTAATATGAGGCTGATATAACACAGATTACTCCCGATTGTAAAGCCTGTATCGCGCTTGAAGAAAAGATTGCTGAATAAATTCTCCACTTTTGTTTGAACAACGCCTGATTACAAGCTGTGATGAAATAATGTTAAACTGTAGTTCAATCAAATGTGGAATAAAAATGTCATTGCAATGTTGGTTAAATGAGTGATTGTTCCTTGGGTTGTAAATAGTAAAAGGTTTAAACGTTGAACAACAGCTGTAAAACGATAGCAGGATCATTGAATAAACATCACATTCACAATGTTTATAGAACGACTGTTGTTGAACAAGTTCTCCATTTCTGGGCTAACAAGAGTTGAACAACAGTTTTCTCTCAACTAAACCAAAAATAGTTCGACATGTGGCTTAACAACGCTGCTTTGAGAAACACTTCTTAAACTGATAATTGTTTCTTGGGTGCCCTGTCCAAATTATATATACCTGAGGGTGTCCAAAACATATATTCGGTGTCCAAAATGCAATTCTTATAGACGATCGGAAATTGTGATTTTCTCAGCTTAAAATGCTTTCGTTAAGGTTTTTGTCACCAGGAACGCAAAGTACAATCATATTATAAGCGTATTGATAACTTTGCAAAATAATCAATTGCTTTCTAAGGAAGCTAGGGGACGATTTTTCCAACGTTGTCCTCAGCCTGTCCAAAATACATGAATTACCCTATTTGGAGTCAGATAGGGTCACATTGGGCAGGATGGAGTCGAATAAAAAAGGAATATTTGAGACGAATATTTATTCAATTATTATTCTAATTGTTAGTTCACTACAACGCTTGACAATAAACGATAAACCAAATCCAAGCTCACCAGTTTGGCACCTTGCCAGGGGAACTTGGCCGTGTATCCACAGCTCAGGGATTAACTCCATACCGTCAATAATGTAAATTATCAACTATACTCTTTTGTGATACTTTGACGGAATATTATTTGGAGTAATCTTCTGAGACACACAATCCGGGCAAATTGGATTGTCAGATAATCAGTGCCCTTTCAGCACCAGGTGTCACATCACGATCATTAATATACAGGAGTATAAAAATTACAAGATGTGATGGCCGGAAGAATACAGTGTCGAACAAAACTACTGCTTTGTCGGACACTGCAGGTAAGCTAACTCCCCCATCGTGAAATCCCATTGCAATTTTGCATAGAAACTTTAGGGTGAATATAGAACGAAGCCACACCTTGAATTTTTAAAAGCACAAATCTGAGGAACCAAACATCGCATCAAGGTGAAAACTTAGTCGATTGGTCACCCGCTGGTTGTGACCAATCGATTATATTTTCAGCTTAATGCGATGCTTGGTTCTTAAGATTTGTGCTTTTGAAAATTCAAGGTTTGGCTTCGTTCTATATTCACCTTAGAGGCACAAATCTGACGAACAAAGCATCTAACCAAGCCACACTTGTTTATCCTAGCTTTGCTCACTTGCAAAAAGAGGCAACTTTTCTAAATCGAGAGCATTTGTTTACGAATTTTCAAGATTGGTGCTATTGAAAACGTGAGTAGGGGACCTGGTCGGCCATTGTGGCAGCCATATTTGTATTCTCTGATGTTTCTCCTTAAAGAAGCTGGGCAGAGGCTAGTGATCTCAATAGGATCCGAACTACGCCTCTACCATGCCAAGAGAAGAACGGGCATTATTTGTCTTGATTTTTACCCGATGGATTTTAATTACCGATTGTTTTCCGAGTGTGTGGTCACCCTGATTCAGATTCATTTAAAATAACTTTGATGAATTGTGATAGAGAATAGTGGTTACTATCAATGAGTCAAGAATAAAGAGAGTAAAACACTCCTGCTTTCCACCTGGGAGGTTAGCCCTGTGTTTCCACCTTATTTATACCAACGCAGTCTTACCTGAACTATTATGAACATTTCGGATACAAATCACTGAGCAATATCTGCATCGTATAAATGTAAATCGAAATGTATTGTTCTATTTCCTAGTTGGATCGAACAGCTTACTCTTACTTCCTCTCGTCACCAAAAAAGATTCAAGCCGCGACGGTTTCCGCCTTCAAGCTTTCGGCCGTGATATCCTTCAGTTCCTTGATTCCATCCTTATCTATGACGGACACCTTGAAGTTCGGCAGATTGATGATCAACCGCTTCTGAATCTCCGCGACGCCCTTCTTCAGGATTTCGTACGCCTCATCCTGAGTGATTTTTGCATGGTGATACCGGTCCAGGATACTGGACACAAACAAACCACCGTATCCGTGAGCGGCATATTTCACCGGCAGCGAATTCGCCAAATAATCAATGTAATGCAACTGGGCACCATCTGCCGCGTCGTAGCTGGAATAACAACATAAAAAATAATCTATGTTTAGAAACCGGATTACCCACTTACCCTCCCACCAGCACGTTCACTTGGTACGGAGTACGGGATCGCAGATAGTCGGCCAAATTCTTCCGGGTGAAATGGGCAGCCGACTTCGGTCCCAGCTCGTACCCATTGCGCATCTTGTACAGCAGAATGTTTTTGCTAATGTACTCCGTGAACTGGACCCGATCTCCGGCCTCGCCAATAGTGGCCATCATCAAGTTGTCGGAAATCTTGTAGATTTTACTTTCATCTGCGTAAGAATGTCAAAATATTACAAGCCATTTTTTTCGGGTCTTCGCCGTTTAAGGTTAGGAAAAGATTTCGCGATTCCAGATCGATTTCAAGCTTACCGTCTTTCAGGACCATGATCGAATGGGCGTGTGTGCAATCCGCCGCCAACATCACAAAGTCAGGGCCACGAATTCCCATTAAAGTTTCCATTTTTTGACGATTTCTACGGAAAACAATCTCACTCGAACTGAAGCCGGAGGAAAATCAGACACTCGAAACTGCTGCAGCAATGACAAACAAAATCGCTCTGGCTACGCGGTGATGGATCAAAATCGAGAAAGGACACTGTTTTGTTGACGCTACGGGTGACGTTTATCAGGGCTCATGCAAACCTGATGTAATAATGACAGAGTTTACAGAAGTAAAGTTTGCCACATGGGGTTTAGATGATATTCAATGACACGGAAAAAAACACAAAAAGTAATTGGGTTCTTTAGGGGTATCCGGATTATTTCATAATCGGATTCTCCGCCCAATAATTAGTCGAAATCCAAAATTTCATAATTTTTGGAGTCCGGGAACTATTTTTAAAATGCATTTAAAGTTTGTATGGGGAAATATTTTTGTTCGGGTCGAACTGTCACTTTGTCACTTGATGATTTTGTGGCTATAGGGAACTGCATGAAATTCTCTCCTTCTCTTTCACTCTAACAGAAATCTTGTAAACAACAAGGCCACGAAACTTCAAAATCCCATACGAAATCAAAACAGTGCGGTGCCCTATATCGGTCTCTTTTCATAAGTATAAGGGAGTAGAGATCAAAGTGGATAATGAAATGATAGATATGATAGAATTCGCTAGGTAGCGAACAAGTGTGAAAATTTTATAGAAGGTGAAATTAGGCAAGTAGGCCATGTATTGAACGAATACATCGAATGCGTGAAACTTCTGCCGTGCGACCTGTGCTTTTAAACAGATCGGCTTGCCGGCTTGTCGATCTGTTTAAAAGCACAGGTCGCACGGCAGAAGTTTCACGCATTCGATGTATTCGTTCAATACATGGCCTACTTGCCTAATTTCACCTTTTATAAAATTTTCACACTTGTTCGCTACCTAGCGAATTCTATCATATCTATCATTTCATTATCCACTTTGATCTCTACGCCCTTATACTTATGAGTAGAAAGAGACCGATATAGCCACAAAATCATCAAGTTATTAATAGAATACGGTCGATAAATCAGCATATGTCACTTTATCGATTGAACTGTCATTCTATCCTTGAAAATTAAAACTGTTTTGTTAATTAAACCATCAAAATAAGGGTATTGGAATCCAATAAAATCACGTTATACTCAGAAAAATGAGCTCTTTCGATTAGACTATAAAAAATAACAATATTTTATTCACTAAACAACCCAATTGGCTTTTTAAGCGATGTTGAGATAATTCCATATTCTGAACTGAGCCGAAATCCAAATTTTCATGAATTTTGTAGCCCGGGAACCTATTTAAAAATCAACTTGAAGTTTGTATGGGAGCGATTTGTCGAATCACCCCTCGTCGGATTTTGTACTGGGCTGAGCTGTCAAACAGTTGCCCAGCTGTTCAAAGGTGATTTGAATAAATCTTTTTGAAATTGATTTTAGGTATCAAAACAATGTTCTAAAAATCTGAAAAAAATCATAGAGGCTTAGAAAAAGGTGCTCTTTTGTTTAAAATATAAAATCATTGAATTTTTCTAAATTTAAAAACCCAATTATTAGCCTGTCTCGCAAATATTTTTTGTTCTTTGGCTTTTACTGCAAGCTCTGTTTTGGTGCTGTCCTGCTCACTCTCACAGGAATTTTAAACACAGTGCTCGCAGTAAAAGTCAAAATCTCACAGCATGCAGAGGCTAATTCATCGTGCAGTTGATATTGCTGACTGCAAACCAAATTGGACTGACACAATATATTCCGTTGATCGTACCGTCTTACCCCGTTGGTTCGACACGTTTTAATACACTTTTTAATTCGTACCCCGCTTATTCGACGTATGTCGAATTAAAAAGTGTTCAAATGTCACAGTGATGTACACTGTAAATGCAAAACAGTTTGATACTGTGACTATCCACTTATCCGCAAGCGGTAATGGCGGCGGCGGGCACAAATAACCGATTCGAATTTTGACGTTTCGTGGGGATCGCAATCGGTTGGCGCCATCAAACGGTGGGTGGAGTGGTGAGGAGGAGTATGAAACTGTTTTGATTTTCCCCCATGAAACGTCAAAATCCGAACCGGTTGGACATGCCCGCCGCCGCCATTACCGCTCGCGGATAAGTGGATACTTGCACCCGCAGCAGCTCCTCTTGCAGCCGATAATTCCGGAAGTTCTGAGTTGATGCTATTCGACACCCAAACCGCCTGGAGACCAACCGGAATGAACTGAGGATGGAAACAATCGTGGAAAGAACTAGCTTTTCATTCGTACCACCGCAATATCTGTTGAAAATTTATTTCATAAGGCAATCTAGCGTTCATCACCCTTCTCTCTCAAGCAGTCACAGAGGATAGCATTTTTTTGTTTAATATTTTCATAGGGAAACGTTTCCGTATGAAAACAAACCTATCCTCCTCGGGAGCGAAACAGAGAAAGGTGATCAAACGTCAGATAGCCTTATAACAAATCCGAAAATCAAAACAAAAACAAAAATAGAGTTGCCAAATTTCAATGAGCAAGATGGTGACCGGTTTGTCGAATTAAAAGTTTACCCCGGTTATTCGACAACAGTCAGTGTCGGATTAGCGGGGTAATACGGTAGTTTCTATTCAGGCTATGCTCAAGGGGCATTTCTGATTTTCGAGTAGCGTTGGAATTATGCATGGAATTATGAGCACAGTATTTTGAACAAATTTCGAGGGATTTTCACGGTTTTCAATGATTTAAAATGTTTAAATGTCCGCAATACTGCGATTGTTGCCGAACTCGCTGGGGCGCATAAGTGATACTGCTGTCAACTCCCCCGAACGACGGTAGGAGAAAAAGAAGAAAACTAAAAAGAACAGTTAAGCGGTATCGACTGCAGCAAGTGAATTCTATCGGTAGTTTCATGCAAAAAATACTGAGTTTTATGCAAAAAATACTGACTCAATTGGTAAACTGATATTGTCTGACCGCCACCAAACCGGACGTCGCACAATCAAGTCAAAAGTAGTGCGCATCCTTCCCGTTGTTGTCAGCAACACAGCGCACTAAATGCGAAACAGTTGCGACACTTGTGGACCAAGAATGTCTGTCTTGATTCCAACCGGATAGACAATAGTTTCTGCGAGGTGAATTGGGGTTTTAACTTAAGAAAAATGCAAGGAAAAATGTATCGATTTTTTTTTATTGTTTACAAAAGAGCACCTTTTTCTGAGCCACTATGATTTTTTTCAGATTTTTAGAATTTTATTTTGATACCTAAAATTAATTTCGAAGAGTTTGAAATCACCTTTTACAGCTGAGTGACTGTTTGACAGCTCCACCCAGTACAAAATGCAACGAGGGATAATTTGACAAATCGCTCCCATACAAACTTCAAATTGATTTTTAAACAGGCTCCCGGGCATCAAAATTCATGAAAATTTGGATTTCGGCTCAGTTTCGCATGCAGATTCAGAATGAGCCTCTGCACGAGTTTGTCCTGTCCTGCTCACTCCCACAGAACATTTGAAAACAGCGCGCGCAGTAACAGTCAAATTTGACGTTTACTGTGCGCGATGTTTTCAAATTTTCTGTGGGAGTGAGCAGTAGGCGAGATTCGTGCAAAGGCTCATATGGAATTACCTCAACACCGCTAAAGAAGCCAATTGATTAAATAAATAAATAATTTGAAATGTTCGATCGAAGAAAAACCGAGAAAAACGGAAATAAAAAAAAATCGGCGAGTCTTTTCGGACAGTATTCAAAACAATCTAAAACCAAACCCTCTCGTATGCCAAAAAGTCTCCCGCTTGCGCAAAAATGTCAACGCGTGTGTAGAGTTACGTCGACAGCGCAACTTGTGTAGAAAATTCTCGTTTGTTTTCCTTTCCTTGCATCAGCTCTCGCGTTTGCTTCGTCGAGGATCGTCGTTTCGTTTTGTGGTGTGGCAGTTTTGTGCGTCGTCGTCGAAAAAGAGAAAATAATCCATCGGAAGCATTTCAATTGTGCGACATTTTTGCGCAAATCATTTGGGGGGATCCGTGTTCAACGCGCGCGAGTCAAAATTTTCCCCGAAAGGCATTTCGTTTCGCGGTCGCGACGTCCGAAAAGTGTCCGTAAATGTGGCGCAGCAGCAGTGAAAATGACCGAAATACTACAGCAAGACATCCAGCAGCTGCTGGAGCACTTCTCCAAGAACCTCTACCGTGCAAAGGAGTGCGAAGTTGTACGTATTGTTTTTTATGGTGGGAACGTAGGATGAAGTTTGCCAAATTTGGAAGATTTCGATCGGAGATTTGACGATTTTATGCATGGAGTTTTGTGACCAATGAAGAAATGGACGCCTTTGAAATGGTAAAGTGATGATCCGAAATAATGGGGGCACGGCAGTGGAATTTGTTGGCGAGTGTTTATTCTCTGTAAGCTGCTGGCCCACTTGCAGTCATGTGCTGTAACGTGGTTGTGTGGAAAGTGCAAAAATGCAATCCTAACCTATTCGCCCACATTCCGGAGGTTGCTATTATGGAATTTCTAATCGCTGGAAGCATCCTCCTATGGGTGTACCTCCTAGGATTTCATAGCGTCAAACCACTTGAGAGCGCGGCTGAGCCGTTCTTTAAAATGTGACCTAGGTATATAACTGCGCAACCAAAATGTTACGCGCATTGTTTGAACAAGCAAAAACACCCCGCAAGAAGAAGCCAAAAGAGCTGCTGACGCTTCTTCTTTGTGTGTTGATCGGTTGTGCGAACGGTGGCAGCTCCCCCCAGCGAGCAGACAAAACTTAGAGCCACCCTCCGCTCCCAGGACCCCCAGCCAACCTTCTATTATGATGTTTACATTCGAATTTTACTTTCTGTTTTCATTTTGGGCGGACTTTGATCGCGCTATACAATATAAAATTGAGTGTCCGTCGTCCGTCCACCTCGTCGTCGTGCGTCGTGTGGCGATTATTCTTTCTGATCCTTTGTGAACAATGATGTACAGTGTAGTGTGTATGATAATGATCACAGGCAGCTCTAGGAAAAGAGCAGAATGTGCGGTTACTGTGCATTGAGCTAGTTTAAAAATTAGGCACATCACAAACATTATTGCATTGCGTCAAAGATTTTATTTGAGATTCGCTACCTATTTAAGCGTTATTTAAATACAGTAGGTACCAGATTTTGTCAGCTTTTTTGTGCAAGGAGAATCGAAGTATCTTTTACTAAGTTTTTGATGAGGAATTATTGTCAAAATTTGTGATTTAATCACAAACATATCAGGTTTGATTATAAAGCCGGATCAAATTTAATTTAATGTTTTAGAAACCCAAGAAAAACAAACTGGGACATCTATCGCTTTTACTTAACGCATGAAAATGCATATAAATGGGAGCAGATCACATCTGTTTCACAATTGGAAAATGCCTCTGATGAGGTTATTAATAAAATTATCTCATCATATCATGCTAGCTGCACAATCCAACAGAGGTCATCCAACAGGGATGTCCCTTGGTGGAATGACAAGCTAGCAAAACTAAGGAAAGAATCTAGAAGATTGTTCAATAGAGCAAAGGCTACTTCTGATTGGGTTCAATACAAAAAAGCCCTAACAGAATATAACAGAGAACTGAGGCTAGCCAAACGTAAGGATTGGAGACGGGTGTGTGAAGACATCAATAACGCTCCTGCAGCTGCAAGGCTCCACAAAGTCCTTTCAAAATACCATTCTAATGGTCTTGGAAGCCTCAAAAAGGAAGATGGCAGTTTTACTGTCGATTCTTCTAAAGCTTTGAAAGAGATGATGAAGGCTCATTTTCCGGGGTCGATTCCTTACTCGGCTGAAGATCAGGACTTAGACAAGGTAAACCATGTATGGTCGACAAATGTCTATCAGAAAGCCTGTGAAATCTTCACGCCATCGAGGGTCGAATGGGCACTGAGTTCTTTTCAACCTTTCAAATCTGCTGGGATAGATGGAATCTTTCCAGCGTTACTTCAACAAGGGAAAGGAGCGATTGGTCCGCTCCTAACCGAAATATTAAGAGCCAGTATCACTTTAGCTTACATACCTAGGCTATAAGGCATGGCGTAAGGTTCGCGTTGTTTTTATCCCAAAAGCTGGCAAATGGAACGAACTAGGATATACCTGTTACCAGCGCACTCGACGAGTGGTAAGAAGAGCCTGCTAATCTATGGAATATCGCATTGGAACGGATTACCGACAGAAATCAAGACTAAGCCAGCAGATTATTTCAAAATCAAACATTGTCGTTAATTTCAAGTTTTCAATTTGTAGGTTCGATTAATTTTCCTTTGTAAACTTTGTTACACAATTGTGTTGTTTAACTTTCCTTAACCTGATACAAAGTTGTAAAACTGACAGGCTTACGTACGATTAATAAATTACAAATTACAAAGGGATAAAACAACACCTAAAGCCTTCAGACATTTATGCCTTTCCTGTGTTCTGTTAAAGGCCATGGAGAAAATAGTGGATGACTTTATCAAGTCTACCAGCTTAGTAGAAATGCCTCTTAGGGCCGATTTCTTCACTCTGGCTTAGGCGTTTAGCCAGGTTTAACTATATGGGTAAGCCTGGCTTACGAGTTAAGCCGAGGTGAAGAAATCGGCCCTTAGGGGCGATTTTTTCACCCTGGCTTAAGCGTTAAACCAGGTTTAACTATATGGGTAAGCCTGGCTTACCGGTTAAGCCGAGGTGAAGAAATTGGCCCTAAGCAAGTTTCAATTTGCTAATCAAACAGGTAAATCTACAATAACAGCGCTACAGTCACTAGTCAGCAAAGTTGAGAAATCGCTTCAAGCCTAGGAAATAGCCGTGATTGCTTTTCTCGACATTGAAGGAGCATTCGATAAAGCATCCTACAGCTCAATGCGTTCAGCAATGGAAGCAAGGGGCTTGGATAAATGCATTATCGAATGCTTAAAGATCGAGAAATCTCTTCCGTTCTTGGAGGTGCGCAACTATCAGTCAGATCTGTGAAGGGCTGTCCTCAAGGAGGAGTACTATCGCCCTTATTGTGGTCTTTGGTAGTGGACGAACTCCTTAAAAAGCTTATTATTCAAGGTTTTGAGGTTATTGGATACGCAGATGATGTAGCTGCTATTCTGGTACGTGAAAAATATGACGACACGATATCCAGCCGGCTACAATCTGCGTTGAATGTTACCCTCAAATGGTGCCGAGAGGAGGGATGAACGTAAACCCTTCAAAAACTGTAATAGTACCTTTTACTCGAAGGTTGAAACTAAATCTTATTGAACCTTCTTTAAATGGAGTTCAAATTCAGTTCTCGGAAGAAGTTAAACATCTTGGGGTAACTTTGGGCAAAAGACTGAATTGGAATTCACATTTAAACAAAGTTTTTTTTTAAACTAAGGTTACGAATACCCTTTGGGTCTGCAGCAAAGCCCTAGGAAAAACCTGGGGTCTTAGACCAAACATCATTCACTGGATTTATGTTGCGATAGTCCGGTCTAAGATTACTTATGCTTCACTTGTTTGGTGGCCCAAAACAAACAAGGTAACCTCTCAAGGGAAGCTAGGTAAGACTTGCTTGTATATCTATTACAGGAGCAATGAAAAGCACTCCATCAGTTGCTTTGGATGCCCTTCTCAATATACTGCCATTGCATCAATTTGTTAAGCTACAAGCGGCAAAAAGTGCCCTGCAGTTTATCCGTTACAATAATGTACTAGATGGGGATCTTGTGGGACATTTGAGGATCATCAAAGACTTCAAATTAAACATGGACATAAAAACAGTAGAAGATTGGATGATAACAAAGACCAACTAGGGTAATTCGCCAATTGTTGAACGGTTAGTGCTGGCATTTTTGTTTTCGTTTGTTTTTCCGTGCATAATTCCACTTTAGTTGAAAAATATCCAGTGAACGTCTAGATCTACTTATTCCTTATACTGCCCATTGGATTTGTTTTCCCTTAAGTTCCATTTTCTAAGAGAAAATAGAACATTTGTATGGGAAGTCTGTAACCCAAATGTTGAACGCTTCCTTAAGCTTGCTCATCCTAATGTTGGACGATTCTCGCTAATTGTTGAACGGTTGAAGCTTTGTTCGTAATTGATGACGTATAACCCGACATAAACCTATCATTCACCTGTTTTTATTTTGGGCACCAAACTCAACATAGACTCAACAGTTATCCGATGTAGGTCCAACCGTGGTCCAACATTTGATAAAATTTGATCCGACATTGACCCGACATCCAATATTTTTTCACTCTGGCGGATTTTTTCCGGGTTTTTCGTGTTTTGCGCCCATTTAGTCATTTGAGTCACAATTCATTCAAATGAGGGAGCGTTCATAAAATACGTCACGCAATAAGGCAGCATCTATTTATTACGTAACGCTAAAATCGACATTTTTTAACCCCCCCTCCCCCCTCCGTAACGCTTTTTTGTATGAAAATCCTAAATTTTTTGTATGGGCCGTAACGCTTGGCCATACTCCCCCCCCCCCTCCCCCTAGAGCGTTACGTAATTTGTGGACGGCGCTCCTCTCCTCTTCTTGGCGTAACGTCCTCACTGGGACAAAGCCTGCTTCTCAGCTTAGTGTTTTATGAGCACTTCCACAGTTATTAACTGAGAGCTTCCTCTGCCAATGACCATTTTGCATGTGTATATCGTGTGGCAGGCACGAAGATACTCTATGCCCAAGGAAGTCAAGGAAATTTCCTTTACGAAAAGATCCTGGACCGACCGGGAATCGAACCCGTCACCCTCAGCATGGTCATGCTGAATACCCGTGCGTTTACCACCTCGGCTATATGGGCCCTAATTGTCCATTTTAACCATCCCTCCTCCTATGTCACACTTTTTGTATGGGACCTCTGATTTTTTGTACGAGTCGTCACACTTTGCTGAACTCCTCTCACCTCCCCCCCTCCCTCAAAGCGTGCCGTAATTTATGGACGTTCCCAAGGAATCGCTTCCCATTTGACGAGAGCTCTAGTGGACTGAAAATCGTTTTAAACAGAACCGAATGCAAAAAAATGGCTGAAAAGATTTTACTAGAAGCGAAAATGACAGAAGAAAAGAACGCCTTCGAAAGCCCCTGAAATACCCATGGAAACCCATGGGACCTAGTCAACTCCTTAGAATACCCCTGGAACAACCCTGAAATACTTTGAAAATCCGTGGAATGCTCCTGAAAAAAGTGGAGTGAAAAAAAATATCTGGCAGTCATGCTAACATCGTACGTTATGCTAGTATTCAACAATTGGATCTTAGCTGCATAATGATAGTGTGATAAGAAAAATATTTTTTTCAAATTAAATTACAATGAAAATGTGATTTTAAACAATGTTAAACTGTTAAGGACATCCTTCCAGTTATTGTAACTATGGGATGACTTTGATATTTGTGGTCGATTTGTCAGCAAAACTTATTTCGTAACAGCAATTTCTTAAAATTAATCTTAAGAATTGTGCAGTTTTCGTGTCATCAGCGGTACAAAATTTTCAATCGATATTTTTGACGTAAAATATGTATAATTTTGTAACTTTATTGGAGCAATATCATGACACACATGTATACGCAACTAGATACGTTTACGTTGATGGAAAACTACTTAAGTTAAATTTATAATAACATTTTCAAAAACTGTTCAACATTTGGGTAGTGTTCAACAATTGGCGAATTGCCCTATGATGTTCCCTTCAAAGTGGTGAAACCATGTCGCTATGTTTGGGATGCTGGTGGGCCAAGTTTACGTCCAGGTTCTATTGTATTTTATACTGATGGGTCCAAGATGGGTGAAAATACAGGAGCCGGTGTTTTCGGCCCTGGTATCAGTAAGGCTATACCAATGGGATGCAGTCCCACTGTATTTCAAGCAGAGGATCAAGCCTTTCTAGAGTGTCAGGCGGCTCTAAATGCGCTAAAGGCTTTTACTTGTCAATCAAAGGTAGTGTGGGAATGCATTATTTCTCTGAAGCAATTGGCCAGTAGGAACGAGGTAACTTTATACTGGATGCCCGGTTATTGTGGAAATCTGGGAAATGAAAACGCCGACAATTTAGCCAGACAGGGTGCGGCATCAAGCTTTGTAGGCCCTGAACCTTTCTGTGGAGTTCCTGAGTGTGCTCTTCGGATGAAACTAAAAACTTGGGAAATGTCCACGGTAGAATCTAATTGGAATGCCATGGATACATCCAAGCAAGCGAAAAGGTTTATAAAACCCAGTTCAGAAAAAGCCAAGTCCTTATTGAATCTAAACAAAAAAGATCTCAGGGTAATTACTGGTCTGATGACTGTGGTCACTGCCCGAGTAAATATCATCTAAGTAAGATTAGAAAAATCCAATCCTCCGAGTGTCGTTTCTGTCAAACGGAAAACGAAACTGCTGAACATTTACTCTGCAACTGTGGAGTACTATCCAATCAGAGATTGGCGGTTTTTGGTAAAGGGTTTCTAGAGCCCTTGGTAATTTGGCGAAGTAATCCCAACTTCATAAAACGAGTTGTGCCTAGTTGGGATCAGGTGTTACATCAACCATTGTCCATCACAGCTCAATTGTGATAGGATATTTGACTAGCATCAAATTAAATATGGGTCATACCACAATATTCCTAATTAATGGACGCAGTGGTTAAAAGGCTCTACAGATGAGGAAAAAAAGCATTGCCATTCTAGAATCAATAACCATTCAGTAGATGTCCTTTGGTGCCATATATACATTAGCATTGGACATGGGCATGTTAGGCTGAGACCAGTGGCGATTCCCTAACCTCAAATCTACCTGTTCAACGAACGTAAATTCTTGAATTTTCTTATCATATTGGCTTGCAATTTGTAGAAAATTTTGAACATAGTCGTTTTTGTCCATTTTCAATTTGATTCTGATCATAAATTCTCCGCAAATGCAAGTTTTAGGGTCGTTGAACAGGTAAAAAGTGAGGTTACGAGACGCCACTGGCTGAGACATCGATTTTTGTGAATCGTTTCGAATCGGTTAATCGATAGCTTTGAATCGATGTTTTCACATCGATATCATAAAATGTTGCTAAACCATAAAATGATTCGCTTGCAGCAGAGTATAAATTGCATGGGATGATTTATTTGTCTAATAAATTTAATATCAAAAATTGAGACCGTTCCAGGAAGAATTCCTGGATGAACCCGGGAAGGAATTCCTAGGAAATTCCTGGAGGAATTTCAGAAGTATTTCCTGGATGACTTCCTGGAGAAATTCTTGGATAAATGTCTGAAGCACATTCTGGAAGAAATCCTGAAGGAACCCTGGGGGATTCCTCAGAGGAAATCTGGGAGGAATCCCTGGAGAAGAAACATCTTGAGGAATTCCTGGAGGAATCCTTAGAGAAATTTCTGGAGAAATTCTTGGAAGAACTCCTGGAAAACTTTTTCGAAAAATTGCTGGTGTAATTGCTGGAGGAACCTCAGGAGGAATACCTGAAGGATCTTTTGGGCAAATTCCTGGCGAAAACCCAGGTGGAATTCCTGGAGAAATCCATAGAGGAATTCTTAAAGAAATCCCTGAATGAATCCCTGGAGGCATTTCTAGAGGAATTCTGGGAGGGATCCCTGGAGAAATTTTTGAAGAAATTCCTAGAAGCATGCCCCGGGAACTATTTCTGGAGAAATTTCTGGAGGAAACTCTGGAAAAATCTTAAGAGGAATCCCTGGAGAAAATTCTGAAGAAATTCCTAGAGGAGTTCCCAGAGGAATTCCTGGAGGAAATCCTGGTAGAAATCCCGGAGGAATCCCTGAAAAAATTCCTCGATGAATTCCTGATAGAAATTCTGAATCTATGGAGGATTCCTGAAGAAATTCTTGAAGGAATTCCTAGAGAAATCTCAGATGGAATTCATGCAGGAATCGCTGGAGAAATTCTTGGAATGATTCCTGGATAAACTCCGGGAGGAATTCCTGGGGAAATTTTTGAAGGAATCCCTAGAGGATTTTTTGAAGAAATTGTCGTATGTATTGTGGAGGTATTCCTAAAGGAATTCCTGGAGTAATGCTTAGAGCAATTCAAAGAGGAATTTCTGAAGGAATGTCTGCTGGAACACCTGGAGACAGGCCTGTAGGAATTCCTAGAGGAAGCTCTAGAGAAATTGCTTGAGAAATCTTCAGAGGAATTCCTGAAGAAATCCCTGAAGGAATCCTTAGAGAATTTCCATGAAGAACTACTGGACACTTTCAGGAGGATTTCCTGGAGGATGCTCTAGAGGAATACCGTTAAAAGTCATCTCAATTGGAGGTATTCCTATAGAAATTTTTGCTGGTCTCCCTACAGGACCTTCCCCAGGAATTTCTACAGGAACTGAGGATGTATCCAAAAATTTTTGTGGGGCTTTCTCCGATAATTGCTACTAGAGTTACTCCATTGATTCGTCCAGAAATTTATCTAGGAATTTTCCTTTAAGGATTTCTTCAAAAATTCTACCGGGGATTTATCCAGAGATTTCTCCGGAGGTACCTCTAGCGATCTATTGAACAAAATTTCTATGGATGTCTTCAGTACTTTCTCCACAACTTGACGAAACAATTCATCTCAAAGGATTCCTCCTATATAAATTTCTCGGGGGTTCCAGGACTTCCTCGTGGTATTCCCACAGGACTACCCGAGCAGAGGAAAAAAGCTCAATAATAGCATATTTTGATATGGAGAACAAAAAGTGACATTTGTTTGTTTGAGATAAGAGGTAAAAGTACTGAAAATAATATCTCAATTTTACTCCTGGAACATCATCATGATAGCAGATTTAGCTCTTGGTAAGATCTAACCAATAGCAGTGAGCTATTTGATTGATCTTCAAATATCATATTTTGCTATTGGTTAGATGGTTCAAGAACAAATTTTTGCTATTTTTGTCAGTACTTTTACCTCTTATCTCAAACAAACCAATATCACATTTTGATTGTCAGTACTTGAACTCTGCCCGGGCTATCTCTAGCTATTGCTAAGGAATTTCACTTTTGATTTCATTTGGAATTCCTACAAAAATTCTCCTTGAATTTTTTGCCGGGAATTCTCCTGGAACACATTCTAGAATTTGGGAAGCCATTTCTGTTCCCTCTTTCTAAAGAGGTTCCGTCTGGGATTCCTTCAAGAGCTCTTGCCAGAATTCATCCAGGAAGTTCTCCTGTGATTCTTCCACAGAGCCTCTCTGGGATTTAAGGAATACCCTCTGCGATTACTTGAGGAGTTCCTTGTTTCGTCAAAATACCTTTTGAAATTTTTCTACAAATTATTTCCGACATCCTCCAGGCAGTGGCGTCGCGTAACCTCACTTTTTACCTGTGCACCGACCCTAAAACTTGCAATTGCAGGGGATTTATGATCAAAATCTAAATAGTGATGAGTGAAAGCAGTCATTCTCGTCATTTTCTAATTATTACAAGCAAATTTGTTCAAATAATTCAAGCATTTATACTTAGTGCACAGGTAAAAAGTGAGGTTGGAAAGAGTATCGAGCGTCAAAGATCTTGGTATTACTCTGGACACTAAGCTGCGATTTACGGAGCACATATCCTTGGTAGTAGCCAAGGCATACGCAATCCTCGGTCTAGTCAAGCGAAACACTCGGGATTTCAACGATGTTTACTGCTTGAAAGCCATATACGTCAGCCTGATTCGCAGCATTTTGGAATACAGCGTAATTGTTTGGAGTCCATATCATGCTACACACATCAATCGGATTGAACGTGTCCAGAAGGCGTTTGTCAGATTTGCACTTCGAAGACTACCGTGGAGAGACAGGATGAACCTTCCGCCATACGAAAATCGATGTGCACTAATCGACCTCCCGACGTTGGCAACAAGGAGAACGTATCTACAGAGACTCTTTGTTTTCGACCTGCTAGAGAACAACATTGACTGTGCCGAGCTCCTAGCAAGACTTCGCATCAATGATCCAGTAAGAAGAACGCGGCAAATTGTTTTCTTCAGGCGCGGGACAAATCGCACGCTATACGGCCAGCAAAACCCACTCGATGTGTGCTGTCAGTCCTTTAATGTAGTGTATCATTTGTATGATTTTAACTTGTCCAAAAATGTGTTTAAGACCAGAATTAGTAATTAAGTTTTAGTCTGTACGATTCCATAATCGAAGACTGTAAATAAATAAATAAATTGCCGGAACGATTATTGCAGACCATGAATCAGTTCTAATTCCCGTGATTTGTGTTCCCACGCGTGTGAACTAAACACCATGTACCGTGAACTAGGTTCAATATATGCGAACAAAAATCATAGATATCTGAACACATTTCACGATAATATGGTTTTTGATCTTGAGCTGGTGCGTTACTCAGGCGTTACAATTTTGTGGCGGAACAGGGTTCACGGGAACGCGATTTTTATTCATGGTGTATTTTCGTAAACGAAAATCGTGCTTGTTCCGAATAACGTGACTGGTTGTGGACGGTTTTCGGAACGGATTTTTATTCGTGTAGGCTACCCAGGTAACCGCTAAGCATTGAAATAAGCCGGACAGCAGACCGTATTAAGCATTTGAACTGCTTGCTGCCCTACATAAGCAGTTTAAATGCATAACTGCCTTGAATTAGCATGCTGCCCAAAAGCTTTTGGCTGTTAGCTAGCATTTCAAATGCTTCAAGTGTTTACGCTTGGGGGCTGTCCATAAACCACGTGGTCATGAGGGGGGGGGGTGGGGGGGGTTTGGCCAATGACCATTTTGTATGGACAAATAAATTTTTTTGTATGGACTAATGACCACGCGGGGGGGGGGGGTTGAAAAGTCCCAAAAAAATGACCACGTGGTTTATGGACAGCCCCTTGGGAGCATTCAGAATGCTTTTCAACTGCTCTTCAAATGCTACGAGCAAAGAGCATGGGAGACATGTTATGTATTTGAGAGCGCATGCTGTTTCTCTCTTACAGGATTTATGCCTCTGTTGTCAAATTTTTATTTGCTTTTTCATTTTTCCCTTACTCATCCAAAAGGTCAGCACGAAACGATGCTGCTGCTGCTGCTGCTTGGAATGGGAAATAGGAACATGGCCATCGAAAAGTTTATATTTTGCATTTCGTCGGAAAATATTTGCAGAACCAGTGATGCTTTGGTGAATCATAATATTATTCGGAAGAGGGAATTATATGCTGTAGATCGAAGAGGGAACGATAATACTTTACACACAATGAACACAATTGAAAGCAAGTTTAGGTGTTGAAACTGAAGCTGCCTTCCAACCATTCTTTATATTGGGAACAAAATCAGCGCACGCCATTGGAGCAGCTGTAGCACATCCTGGAGCGTGGAGAACTTGAGCAGCAAACATAATTGAATAATCTTCGGATCGTAAGTTTAAATCCCAAAAACTACTAAAACTTGCAAAAAAAAATACCACCTTACATCAGATGAAGGTGTGCAAAGACGAGGAAGCGGGAACGTTGAGAGAGCGAGAAGCAGACGTAAAGTTATTTTTGTTTTGTTTTGCTCGACGAGGCGTTACGCTTCTTTGACATTTTGGTACGACGTTCCTGAAGGTGCAGCACTGAGACAGCCCGTTATTTTGCCAAAGCCTGCAGTGGGGTAGCGCTATAGACGCATATGCGGTCAAATAGCATTAAACGCCTTGTCGTAAAGACTACTATAATGGTGAATAAATGCTATTTTAAATGCTTACTGGTTACTTGGGTAGTTCATCTCGGGACCCACGCTTTTACTTCTCTTCCGAAGGAAGAATTTACATTTTGCGAGTTTGTCGGGAGTGGGATTCGATCCCAGGTCCTCGAAGTGATAGTCAAGTGTTTTAACCATCACAACAGGTCCGCTACACTCGTATACAGTAGACGTTCGATAACTGCAACATGTTTACGTTTCACTTACCGAATGAAATTCGATAACTGCAACAACTGACAGACGTCAAAAAACTGTCAGTTGCTGCAGAATGCAGCCAATTTGCATACGAAAAACATCGCACTGCAACAAAAGTGCATGCGAAAAACATCGCATCGCTATTGACATTTCGTTTTGACGGATAGCGGTGCGATAACTGCAAAATTGTTGCACTTAGCGGACTTGCAGTTAAAAAGCATTACAGTTAAAGCGTTTGCACCGAGCGAACGTTTACTGTATAAAGAACTCCTAGAGGAATCCCGAGAACTACCGGGTGAAATGTCTGAAAATCCTAGGAATTCTTTCTGTAAGTGCAACAAAACTTCTGAAGACATTCCAAAACAAACTATTAGGAGAATAGATGGAATGATGAAATAGATGAACACCTTGAAGTCCCAGAAGGAATCCTGGAAGGAGTTCCTGGAGGAATCTAAGATGGAACGCAGAATGAAATCCTAGAGGGAAATTAGAGTAAATTTGTGGAGAAACCACGGAAAGCTTTTGAAGGAATCCCAGACGGAATCTCTTTAGGAATCTCAGAAAAAAACCTGGAAAACCCCCAGAAGGAACTTCTGACGGAACCCAAAATAAACCCATGGAAGAATACCTGTGGTGGAATCCCAAAGGGACCTTCTGGCAGGCATTGGACTTGTGAGCGAGCTCAACGAGCATGAGCCAGCCATGATCGTAGTGTACCGGTTCTGTGAGCGAACTATTATGCTCAACTCGTCTACAGCCAGTGATCATGTGGGCTCACTTCTGGAATAAACAATGAGCTGGAGTGTGCTTGACGACGCTTTTCTACTTGGTCCATTATGTATGAGTCGAAAATCATAGCAAACCATAATTATTTTCATGCACCAATCCTTGCATCGAACAGTCGCTTCTGTCACAACCGGCATTTGAAAGAGTTGAGATTCAACTGCTGCGGCTTACAAATTGCTTATTAGGCCCCCAGCGTCTGAACCACGACCCCGGATAACTAGCTTAGCAGCATGCATGCATGCATGGGACCCGACTATGTCAAGAACCGGGATGCTACTAGAACTCGGAGGGGCAACGCGGAAAAACGGATGCAGAAACTGTAGTATTTTACTGGTTTGTGGATTGAAAGTGTAAACTACACACTCTCAATCCAAAAATCAAAAAGGATGGAACTGACCAAACCATAGATTGAAGTTGTGTTTCTGAATTTAATTGGAGTCTGAGAGGAATGGTGACAGTTAGACCAATGGCAACGAAGTACCCAATGGTCCTGAAGACCAATGCTTGTTTAAGTATTGGTCTTCTAGGGTAACTTTTGAAATAAATTACCTGAATAAACTATTGGCCTCGAACGATGTGGTTCACTTCAGGATCAGTCAAGATACTTCGGGTACTGTGGACACTTTAGTTATTTGGTTCCTATTTCGCAACTGTCTTGGGGCCGCCCATCAATTACGTAAAGATCTATGAGTGAAGGAGGGTTTGAAAAATCTAACGTATCATTCAAACATGTTTGGTATATCATACAAAAAATCCTTCGAGTAGATGTCGAAAAATCGAAAAAAATAATGTTACGTTTTAAATGGACAGCCCCCTTACACGGATACCAATCTCATGGAGAAAATCAAAATAAAACCACTGTTTATCTTGATAAAGGTTGCGTACACAGAAATGCGGTCGAAAATGTTATATTTATTTTCAAAGATATCCAGGCTCAGTTAGTTTTGGTACGGTGAGCTGTGGCGCTCGTAGCTCACATTACTGATGAGCGGCCAAGTTCAATGAGCCTGAACGATCATAGCCTAGCTTTCTGTTGAGCATCAAGTTAGCATGAAATCAGCTGAGTTTTGCTCGTGAGCTGAGCTTTTTCAATGCCTGTTCTGGAGAGGTGCTACTGTGCCTTCATCATGTCCTAAATCAACACACTTTCTTACGCACACGAACTCCATAAGTTGAATTAACCCGCGAGCGATCGCGCTGTTGTATTTTGTACAAGATCTTGAAAAAATCTCGTCTTTTGTGTTCAGCATTAGCGCGGTGCTGGCGGTGATAGCCAATCGCGCGAGTTACGGAAGGTTAAATAAGTCTCTTCTATTCCACTCGGTCGATGGCTGTGTTTCTCCAGTTCCGCATTCTGCGAAGGGTCCGCAGATCGTCCTCCATTTGATCGATCCACCTAGCTCGCTGCGCACCATGTCTTCTCGAGCCGGTCGGATGACTCTCGAGAACCATTTTAGTCGGGTTGCTATCGGACATCCTGATGACGTGACCCGCCCACCGTAGCCTCCCGATTTTCGCGGTATGGACGATGGTTGGTTCTCTCAGCTGCTCGTGATTCATTCGCCTTCTCCAAGTCCCGTCTTCCATCTGCACTCCGCCGTAGATGGTACGCAACCTTCCGTTCGAAAAATCTAAGGGCGCGTTGGTTCTCTGCACGTAGAGTCCATGCTACGTGCCCATAGTGGACTACCGGTCTAAACAGCGTTTTGTAGATAGTTCACTTCGTGTTACGGCGAACTTTGTTCGATCGTAGAATTCTGCGGAGTCGTTGTGCTGAGTGCTTGTGTCGTTCTCGGTGGTCACCAGTGAGCCCAAGTACATGAATTCTTCAACTGCCTCGATTTCATCACCGTCGATATAAATTCGGGGCGGCAGGCGCGGTGATTCCTCCCTGGAGCCCTTTGCCATCATGTACTTTGTCTTCGACACATTAATAACTAATCCGATTTGCCTGGCTTCACTCTTTAGTCGGATGTACGTTTCCGCCATCGTCTCAAATTTACGAGCTATAATATCGTGAAAATCGTTCCACTCGTGTTTATCCCCGCTCTTCTTATTACACCTTCTAACGTAATGTTGAACAGCAAGCACGAAAGACCATCACCTTGCCGTAACCCTCTGCGAGATTTGAAGGGACTCGAGAGTGTCCCTGATACTCGAACTACGCACATCACTCGATCCATCGTTGCCTTGATCAATCAGTTTATCCGGGAATCCGTATTCGTGCATAATCTGCCATAGCTGTTCTCGATCGATTGTATCATACGCCGATTTGAAATCTATGAACAAAGTGATGTGTGGGCATGTTATATTCGCGGCATTTCTGCAACACCTGGCGGATGGCGAATATCTGGTCCGTTGTAGCGCGTTCACCCATAAATCCAGTTTGATATTGCCCAACGAACTCTCTTGAAATCGGTGATAGACGGCGGCATAAAATTTGAGAGAGTATCTTGGAGGCAGCGCTCAGTAGTGTGATCGCGCGATACTTCCCGCAATCCAACTTGTCGCCCTTTTTGTAGATGGGACACACGATACCTTTCATTCATTCCTCCGTTAATACTTCCTCCTCCTAAATCTTGGTAATGACCCAGTGTAGTGCTCTCACCAGTGCTTCTCCACCGTATTTTTGTAACTCTCTTGGTAGTTAATCTGCTCCAGCGGCTTTGTTGTTTTTCAACCGGCTAACCTCCTCCTCAATCTCTTGGAGGTTAGGGGCTGGAAATCTTTCGTCCTGCGCATGTACTCCTAGATCTGTTACCACGCCACCTTCGGTGCTTGCATCGTCGCCATTGAGGTGCTCATCATAGTGCTGCCGCCACCGCCACCACCTCACGCTCGCTCGTGAAAATATCCCCGTGATTGTTTCGGCACATGCCTAATTGACATAAAAATCCGCAAGTTTTATTATGGGTTTTGGAAGTAGGTACATACATTGTATGTAAATGATGGCTTTTCATAATCTCAAGTCTAACTGGATTGATATGCGAGTGTGTAAATCGAGTAATGTTTAACTGCACTCATGTTGTAAATTGAGTAATGTTTAATTGCATTGATGGTTGAAGCACAGACAAACAGACGTAACAGTTCGAACATTGTTCGATTCAAATCATAGTCACGGAAACATATACGCCCAATGCTAAAATGACTATGTTTGGCCGACCACCATTAGGTGGCGGTAGTGAGCAACCGTCAAACTCGAACAAAAACGATGCAGCGCCGCGGTTGGAAAGTTGGCCAACTATCCAATTTTGAAAAAGACCGTTGAATCGGTGTACGATGGGCATTATCAGAGTGTTACGTCTGTTTGTCTGTGGTTGAAGCGCTAAGTGTTATTGGACCACTAATGTAGTTGCATTTAGTGGGCGATGAGGTAGAACAGTAACATTACAACGTGCTTAACCATTATTGTAGCACTTAAAATACTCGATATACTACAACTTAAACCTATACTTGAAGACCGTTCGAAGCGTTAAAATGCAAAAGTTTGTATGAATGAGTGTAATCAGTTTCGTACCTTTTAATTCCGCCCTGTGTTGCTTATCCTTTGACAGATACGCGTATTTCGACTACCACTTGTAATCTTCCTCAGTGTCAGTTATCCACTTATCCACTGAGGAAGATTACAAGTGGTAGTCGAAATACGCGTATCTGTCAAAGGATAAGCAACATAGGGCGGAATCAAAAGGTACGAAACTGATTACACTCATTCATAGAGGGTATTCTGCTTAGAGGGTTCGAAAAGTCGGAACAAGATGCAAAAGTTTGCATAGATTAAGTTCGTAAGGTGTTGACTATACACATATAATTTGAATAGTTCTTCAAATATTCGAATCGCTCATTTTTTTGTTCAATAAAACATATTCATGGGGCGACCATACGTATAACAAAACAGTATTCCTGTTCAAATCTTTCAATGTTGTTATTTTGCTTGAGAAATGAAACTCAAAGGAGGTCTTATCAGAGCGCACGATGGTGGCGCTTAAAAATTTTATCAACATGCAATCGAGGTGACACGATAAGAATAATTCGACCCCCGTGCGATCAAAACAGCGCGCAAACAACGATGAACTTTTCAGCATCCAATTTTCAACAGCGAAATCAGTTCAGGAGAGCTTTGGCGTCATCAGTGCCATACGAAAGGGAAATAAACAGCAAAAAGATGAGTAATAAAATAAACAACAATCGTTTCATAAACAGCAGTACTGCCTCTAACATGACTGATGCACAACAAGATAGTGCGGCGCTGCATTTGGGCTTAGAGGGAAAGGAAATGTGTTGGCGAATTGAATACGCCTGACGCTAATTAGATTACATGTAGAGATAGAACTGTTTTCGAAAATTATTACGTTCGAAATATAACAAAACAAGCAAAGGCAACTCATCCGCAGGTATGAGGCGCTTTCGCATTCTAAAAATAAAAGCACTGCTCTCCTTGTCGCATTGAACTGATGGACATAGGCAGTTGCAGGTCGGAGTTTACTGTCATTGGAGCGTTTGAAATGTGGTTAAAAATAAATTAATAAATAAATATGTTTCAAACATAGCTGCAGTTTGTCGATAAATTGTTAACTAGTGAGCTCGTTTCATATTATTAATAACAAAACTAATACCAATTTCTTTTATCACTTAAACTCTTCAGGGCGATGAAATCGTGCAACGATGTGGAAAACTGATGCGTTTGGACTACAGCGTGGTGGATGTTCCGAACCAGAATGGAGAGCTCTCGGCACACTATCCAGCCAAACTGTTGATCCCCGAGCATGAAGTGAAAAGGACCTATTCGTTTGAGGCGTCCACGTATGGCGAATATCAGCCACAGGACGACTGCGATTTGGGTACCCCCCGTAACGGAGGAGGTGGTTCAGATTCCAGAGCATCCCCGCCGTCGAACCGGGATCAGCTAATTGTTGATGGAAAGCTGGACGCCCAACGGTTGCGAAATTTGATACTGAAGGCACGGCGGGCACGATGCCGTGCACGCTTTCCACTGCCGGTTATTCTGTACAACGGAAAGTACGTCTGCCGATCGGCCACTCTTTCCGGTGGGCCCGAAATTTACGGTCGATCCGGATTAGAATACTTTGCCTACGCAGCGGAATCTGAACTACAAGATCAGGGAGGTGCAGGTGAGTTGACTAGAACACTAACAATAGAAGTCAAATTTGTAACTTGGTTTTTTCCATACACCAGACGAGACTGTCGAAGCGAGAGAAGAATCAGCATCAGACGAACCAAGCTCCAAAGACTGGCCCCTGTTTGGGCGACTGCGCCGAAAGGACATCCGGTTGCTTAAAGCACTCAACGTAGGCACCATAATCGATTTCATGGTGGAGAACAAAAAGGTGAAGTTTTGGCTAAACGTTACCTCGTCGGAGAAGGTGGACAAAGAGAATCGGTATAGCTTTTTCAAGCTGTTAGCACTGCCTTATCCCGGTTGCGAATTCTTCCGGGAGTACCGGGACAACAACTATATCGGCGATGGGCTCATCTTCGACTGGAATCAATCGTACGTGGATGCGGGAATTCGCGTTCCGGAGGATTCCGTCACGGCTCAGCTGAACATCGACTGGACCAACTACAAACAGTGGGATTTGGTGAAGATTACTCAAAACTACCTGCGGTTGCTGCTCAAGTACCTTCAGGAGAGCAGCACCGGGATATTGGTTCACTGTATCAGCGGTTGGGACCGAACGCCACTTTTCGTTTCGCTGCTGAGAATTTCTCTCTGGGCGGATGGTGCAATTCATCAGTCGTTGGACGCGGCACAGATGCTGTATTTAACGATCGCATACGATTGGATGCTGTTCGGTCACAATTTGCCCGATCGGTTGAACAAGGGCGAGATCATATTCTACTTCTGTTTCTACATACTCAAATTTATCAACGACGAGAGTTACAGTGTCTTAACTCATAGGTAAGTAGGTAGTACTTATGAACCCCAAATGCGGCCGGGTAGTTTATAAGTCTAGATACCGTCAGTGTACCAGTAGCCGCTCGTGTTCCAATAGCCGCTCACCGTCATGAAAATGATGTTCATTGGCATAAATATGTACCATTGTCTTCATCCGTATATTATTCGGCACGCATATTTTAAATATCCGTGGAAAAAAGATTGTATTTTTTCAGAGAACCTTGTTTTCTACGTTCGTGAGCGGCTATTGGAACACGAGCGGCTACTGGTACACTGACGGTATAAATAATAATGTTCCCTGAAAACTTGTGACCAATCGAATCGCGATCAGTGATTGGTGAAGGTTTGCACGGAGAGACGAAAGTATCCAAAAGTGAGTTCTTCCACCCAACTTCGGAGTTGCGTGCGTCAACCCAATTTTGAGTTGATGGATTCGATGTTTATGTTGGGTTGTTTCCGCTTGCTTCTATGTGAAAAAATACCTTATTTCAATTTTGTTTTATCCAACCGAAATTTTAGGTTGTAGGTTTGCTCAAATTTGAGTAGGTACTGTGCTAGAAACTCAGTGCTGGGTTGACGCACTCGAACTGCAAAAGTTGGGCTGTGTCACTCTTCATTCTCTGACAACAATAGAAAAAACGCATGAAAAAGGAGATAAAAAAGAACTCAAAATTGAGTTTGAATCGGGACTTCATATCCGCTCGTTCGCGATCCCACTGCTTGAGTTGGTAACGCAGTTTTTCCTCTGATTCCCGCACTCAGCTTCAGCTCGTTGGATTGTTCCAAATGAAGGCTTCTGATCTGGTGAACCAGCTCGACTTCCCTTTTCTGTCTCAAGTCAACATCCACTCGATGTTTCACCGCAAGCTCCTGGATCACCGGGTGTTCCGCTTCCATTTGTTGCGCATTCTGCCTTCAAAACTTGCCGGTTTACCAGCGTTTGTAGCAGTGGGCCCCGAAACGATTTATTTTCGAGATTGCGCCAGCTAGCGCTACTTCTTCGACCTTCAACAGATCGATATGAGGTTGCAGGACAACTAACGGCAAAGCGGACGACTGCTCCTCTCGATTATCCGCATCCGCTCCGAATGCACCTTCGAGAGAATCCTCTGATTCGTCCCCAATCGTGATGCTTCTCAATGTGCGAAGGATCGACACGGTCGGTTTTTCCCGTTGAACTGAGAAACTTTTTACGTTGTACCCTTCTGTGGTGTTGAAGAGTGTTGTAAAACCTGCGGATGTCCTGCCGGTGCGTCGTCTGGTAGGTCCGAAATCGTAGCGATCGACGTAATTGCATTTTCTACGACAATCTGACCGGAGCTTTTGGCTGTTTCAGTCTGTTTGATCCAAGCTACCGTGCGATGCGCACGTCTCTGGCTACACTGAACGCTCCACACACTCACCATCCTGCTGGCTCAACAACTCATGTTTGCGAGCGATGAATAGTTTCTCTCGATCCAGCTTTTCTCCCGTTTCTGTAAAGCTCGCTCCATTTCAATTCTTTGCTGACTTCAATCTTCCATGAACCTTTTCTCCTTTTCCAAGCACTTCAATTCTCGATCGATTCTTTCCTGGCGAGCACTAGACGAGCTCAAAATTCCACTCACTATAGTCAGTGACCGCTCGGGTATAAGAGAATTACCACCAGGAACGCATTTGGTACATACAAACTTCGTCATACGTACCGTTGTCGTGCTAACCTTAGCACACAAAAAGTGCTACCAAAGAGCACACTTCTGGCACTGTACCATGTACTTTTCCGAGTTGTTCGGCCGATCACAACCGCCACAGCCCCGTAATTCACCTCCTTCCCTGTCTATATTATCGAAGGAACGAATACATCACCCGAATAAATATGAGATTTGTGGCCGCGCGGGTAGATGCGTCAGTCGTCTAGGCGTTTCGCAAGCCTCGGAGTGTGGGTTCAATTCCCGCACCAGTCGGGGAAAACTTATTTTCGTCAAACGGAAAATTCTCTACTGGGCCACTGAGTGTTTCATTGTTTGTACCCTTTGTACTTTACATTTTAGTCTCCGGCTGAGTTCACTTAAAACCAATTCGCAAACAGAGACAAGATATGTATGTTTCCTAATTCTACAAACAAGATTTCAATTAACATCTATATGTATGTACTTCAATAATATTACATTTAATTTATCACACTTCAATTCACTAGTATTTCACTGTCGATCGAATTTCTATCCAAAACAAAGTCTAAATTTCCAGTGCTTTCAATTTTGCATATCTACTTATGTCAGTCAAGCCGTTGGGCCTCACAATGGCTCACCGTAGTATTGTTCGATACGATGGGCTGATGCGATGAACAAGAATAATCACAACTGTTTTCTCTTGTGTTTTCTTTCTTTCATTCTCTTAAAATTTAGAATAGAATATGATGCACATCACTTTGGACACTTCTAGTTCTCACTTTCATCCATGAATTAGTATTCATTACAAAATAATTATATGATATGAGCTCACCAGTTCATACACTACCCATCATAAGTACCGACTCACAAAAAATATTGCAACAATATTGCATCATCCTGACTCACCTCGATATCTCAAAAACCAGAACACCTATAAAAATGCCGCCTTCAGAAAAGTTGTTGCTTTTGGGCTTTTGAAGACAGCATTTTTGTAAGTCCTAAGGTTTTGGAGATATTGAGGTGAGTCAATGTGATGCAATATTGTTGCGATACTTTTAGTGAGTCCGTTACTTATGACGGGTAGTATATATATTTATCTAATATTTCATAAGTGAGTTACATCGTGGTCCAATTCGAACGAATTTCCAGGGAACATTCGCTACTATTAGGCATGTATGCGTTCACAACATCACTGATCTCAGACTCGATTACAGATTCCGAAGCCATCACAGTAGCGGCAGTAGTAGTATAGACGTAATTCGGACCGACAGCGACAGCATGATCGACGGCGGATTGTTACTAGATGGCGAAAGTCGCGGTTCCAGCGTCTCGTTGAACTCGGTGTCCAGTTATACAAGCGGGAGAAGCTCTTCGACGCACGATACGCAAACGTGCGTTAGTTCGGCAGTCGGACTGACCAGTGGTGCAGCAAGCAATAGTATAGCAATCGCAAACCACGTGGGGAACGGTGGTAGAAATGGTGGTGCTCACAGTTGCAATGGCGACGATAGTGTAAACTCGTATAATGGGTGAGTGAGGGATGTGGATTTTGAGGTTTTCGGAATTGCTATACGTTGTTACTTTCATTCCAGCAATAACGGATTTGCCCCGCATAGTCATGAAAGCAGTAGCAGTATTGGATGCATATCTCATGATAGCTCGAACCATAATATCCAATGGTCACCTCAACCAAGCAGGTATGGTAATATAAAAATTTCTATATATCTATGTTATACCTACTCCATCGTCCACAGAACTAGTCCCGTAACAGTGCCAAGTACCAATAGGTTAAGACAACGCCAAGAGTCTTCGTCGTCGCTTTCGGTCGGTAGCTGGCAGATGATAACCGGAACCGGCAGCTACCGCAGTGCCGAGTCGGTCAATGAAATGCATTCCCATCTGCAGCAGAATCCTGGCCACAACAACTGCCCTAACCATCAGCATCACCACCACCACCACCATAACCATCAGAACCAAAACCAGAACTTCAACAGTAATAACCAGCAACCAGCTAGCAACCATTCGTTGCAATTCAACCTGTCGGGTACCGGCAGCAGCGCTGCGGGGCCATCGAACAGCGCTTCCACGCCAAATGCTAACCAGAATCATATACCCAGTCAAACAACCAGTTGCTGTACGACCGTCGACGGCGAGTGCTACGCAAATCGGTTAGATCTGTTCGCCATGTGAGTTGTGCTCATTCTACGAGTGGAACGATGTGACTCGATTCGACTCGCAAATCAAAGCCAGAAACCTCAACCCGTATTAGGTGACTCTCCATTTGATTTACACGGTGAATCACTTAATTCGTGTCGAGCTTTCTCACCTCGACATGTGATGCGAGCCGTCTTTCCACTCTTAGAATAAGCACACAAGTATCACTTCTGCACATTGTAGAGAAACATTTAAGTCGGACAGAGGTTGCGCATGGTCCAATAGGAGACCTGTGTACAATATTCACAATCAATTCTAGATTATTTATGTGAAAAAGAGGTAAATTCGCATTCAATCATGGTTTTCCAGGTTCTATTCAGGGTCTAATTTTTTGCGAAATTTTGACACGGTCGGTTAGCCTACGTTTTGCTCAATTGAAGTTCGTGAGGAATACCGTGACATCACCTAATTCCAATCAATTCCGTCTACACCATGCAAAACAAATGGGTTGAACAGAATTAGGAACCGAAAAAAAAAGTTACAGGTGATGTTACGGACGGTTTCCTTTTCAAATGATTATTTTGCATGTGCATATCGTGTGACAGTCACGAAGATACTTTGTCCAAGGAAATTTCCTTTACGAAAAGATTCTGGTCCGACCGGGCATCGAACCTGTCATTATCAGTATGGTCATGCTGGATACTTCCCGCGTTTTTACAGCTGTGGTTAGGGGTGATACACAAATTATGTCACGCAAAAATCGACCTTTTTAACCCCCCCTCCCCCCTCCCCCCTATGTCACACTTTTTGTATGGGACCTCAACATTTTTTGTATGGGTCGTCACGCTCTGCAAACCCCCCCCCCCCTCACCCCTAAAAGCGTGACGTAATTTGTGCACGGCCCCTTACATGGGTTTGTAGAATGTAACGTTTTTGAAAACTTCGAACATCAACATCTTAGTTTGTTTAGTTTCTTCTTCGCTCGCATGATTTCATGCAAATTTGAACTCCTTGCGAGATAAATGCAAAAATAAGGTATGTTTTCCATGTAAAACTCACATATAAATTACAATTGTTCAATTGTTCAGCAGCCGAAGCAAAGTCAAAAAAATCAAAATAATGACCCATACGTTTATTCGAGATTTGCTTGCGATTTTACCTTTCCAACCTCTTTCGATCGAAATCTCATTCTAGAAATTTTTTCACTGAATAAAAAATTATTGTACATTTCTTCACAGACGACGGGAACGCCTCGAGCAGCTTCGAACGCTGTTCTACAACTGTTACTTCTCAACCATTGCATTCACGTTCAACAACGGCCCGGATTCCGCCCTCGGCAGCCTACTGGGGAACTTTGCCGAAAAGGTCGGCCTGACGAATCGAACATCCGTCTAGAGGGAAAATTGTACGTTTAAATCAACTACTAACTATTATCAAAAAAATCGGACCGCGAGCGTGCGCATACATATGTGTCTTCCGCTTTAACGAAACAACATTACCTAGTGACAAAGAACAAAGTCTGCCTCTCCTTCTCAGTGTGATTCGTTCAAAATGTCCCCGAAACGGAAGCAATGTTTGAAAAGTCATAATGTTTTACTCAACAATGGAAGCAACTTCCTTTTTCTGTCTTGAAAATACTTCTCAAATTTTGACTTGCTAAACATTGATTGCTTTCGGCGCACCCTAATCCCCATACGTATCCATAAGCACATTATTAGGAGGAGAAAGACCAAAACCGAAGGAAGAATATAATAATGATGTTACTGATTTTTAGTCAAACTGTCGACACCGAAAATATAGGAAACTAACGATTAATGCGAAACCAATAACACCTATAAGCCGAGGTGGTGTTCATTTCTCAGATATTCAAAGAAACTGTCAATACTATTCATAGCCATTAGCGGCGATTTTTGAACGAAATCTAGATTGATCGAATTATTACGGCACGGCCGAGCGAGTCGCTTTTTGACTATTTTCATTTAGTAAGTTATTATCATTGTTGAAACTGTATTACATTTTTTTGTAAAAGAAAAGAATCTAATGTTAATTTGCCTTGTTTTTAAAGTGAAAGGGACGAACGTGCTAGAGGATTTTATATTTACTCATTTTTACTTTTTGTCAAACCTTCAACTCGCATCGACAGGAACGCGAAACAATAAGAAACATTTTCCAGTAATAGACGGTCGTCATCCTTGTGTGAACTACAGACACACACATACACCCACACACGATTATCAGGAATCATAAATTGCGAACAATAAAAAGATTTTGCATTTAAAGAACGGACGACAGCATATTACTCACAAATATCACACAAGCCATTTTTCTGATGCAGTCGTCGACTGAAAAAAAATATACTGTGGAAAAACAGTGAATTAATTTTGGTCCTTGGAAAGCCGAATTTTGCCTATCAGTAGGTCGGCTCCAGAGGCACGTACAACATTTTGCTGAATTCACTATCTTCATTATCACTTTACTATCAAATCAGCTGCGGCTAAACCATACGAAACTCAGAACCCAGATCGGATTAAGCTGAGTGGAAAAGGCGTCTAAAATACCAGGGGTGTAAGCTGACTGTCAACTGGGAACAAATTTCGCCTACCCTCTATCATGTTTTAGAACCAGTAAAAAGACGTAACTACCAAACAAGAAAAGTTCAATTTTCGATTGCAAAACTGAATTTAATACCGTTTTATCATACTAAAAGCAAGTCAGTATGTGATTCGAACATAAAGGTTGTTATATTCAGCATATTAGATTGAAAAAAATCATTCCGAAAAAATCAGAGTTCTGTTTTCACCATTATGAAATATTAGCCT
Source organism: Aedes albopictus (assembly GCF_035046485.1). NCBI lineage: Eukaryota > Metazoa > Arthropoda > Insecta > Diptera > Culicidae > Aedes > Aedes albopictus. Next base: position 186,965,178 of record NC_085137.1, read on the forward strand.
CTACTCTCGCTTGTTTTTGTTGTTGCTTTGTTTGTAGTGCGAAAATCGGCTATTAATTGAAAACTCTTTGGGCTATTATTTTTCTCAAATGAAAGGATAGTTTAACACTATGACTCAAGAAGTTTTGATAATTACCGAAATCACTGATCATAAGCATCTAAATCGAGAGAAAGACACTGATGTTTGTGCTACTGTTGATGTTTATAAAACCATTAAACAAAAGATGTTTACAAATTAGAACCAACAGTAGATGGCGCGCAGGTGGGCATATTTAGGTGGGCGTAGAGGGTAGGACCTTACACCCCTGTAAAATACCTCTTGGATCTGAAATATCTTCAATCTAAGGCAAAGCGGACAAGCGCGGCGGACTATGACCTCCTGAGATACCGTGATAGTTCAGTGGCAGCAGAGATAAGTCAGAGTTGTCTCGAGTATAAAACGTAACTCAAGCTTTATTCAAGTCCATCCCAGCTGTTAGTAATATTCCCTTTTTCTCTCTGAGCGCAATGTTCTCTTTCTCTCTGCTCAGCAACCTTGCTCATAACAACTCCTTCATCCTTTAAGATCGTAAAATAATTCTATATAAAAAACAATTCTCGAAATCCATGCATTGGAATAACACTTATTGCTAATATTCAATTGAATACATACTAATAATACACAAAATCTGATCGCCGTTTCTTCTTCGCATTCCGTTCTGATCTTCGATACTTCTTCGACTGCTGGGTGATTTCAAAATTGCCTAGCTGATTTTCGATCGGAGTCTGCTCTTCAAAAATAAATGATTCGGCGGGAAAGCCATAAAAATCAGGCTCCTCCTCAGACACGACTGCGGCATCTTCAGCTTCTTGTTCCCTCCTACGCTTTCTGCTATTGTGTGGTATATTCTCTCCACGGAAAACGAAAGTCGCACCTGCTTTCCGGCGAGAATCACCAGAAACTTTGAGTTGTCGTTTGTGAGCCGTTATCAATCTGCCGCTCAGCGAAATTCTTTAGGATGTCAATGAAATTCTCGCTGTCAATCTTATGTATTGCCGTCTCGTCTATAGTCCTAGGGTTGGAAAAACGTTCCTCCATCCCTCGTAAAAACAGTCCAACCAGGTGCGTCCCATCAATGGAGTGAAATCATTTTCGCACCGAAGCACTATAAGGTACAGCTGCTGCCTTCTATTTTGGAGTTGAACTGAAACATTTACTCTGCCTAGAACCTTCAACCTTTTGCCATCAATTACCGCCAGATTTTTGTTGCAAGATAAAAGCTTACTGTGTTTAAATTGGTTTAAAAATAACTTTTCCGAAATAACGGTCTCAGCCGACCCACAGTCAATTTCCATCTTCAAAGCAATTTTATCAACCAAAACATCAACATGGCAAGCTTCACTAACGCGATTAATCGAGGAGATCATCATGCAGGGCAAGTCATCTTCATCATCTTCCTCCATTTGCTCCGGCTCTTCTCTTTTAAAATGATACACTGCGGTTGCCGCTTTTACTTCTGCCTCTGTATCTTTGTTTTGAACGGGACCTGACTTCTTTCCTACCTAGCCGTGCAATTATCGAAGTATTATGATCGTCATCCTTCAAGACACTCGTCCTGTTGCTAGAAATTTCATGGCTAAGTATAAGTTTTTTTTGCCCTATCAGCGCTCAGATCATCTTCATCACACAAGCGTTTTTGAATGTCTCGGTTGTAAACTCCAATTACCAGAAGGTCACGTATTGCCCTGTCTTTGAAATTACCAAAATTGCATTGTTCTGCCAAAACCTTCACCGCGATTACAAAGTCCTCTGATTTTTCGTGTTTCCCTTGTCTTCGACTCCAGAACTTGTAGCTTTGAATCACTTCTGAATCACATTTGTCAAACCTTTTCTTTAAAGCATCCGTGATTTGCTGGTAAGATAATGCTTTAACATCTTGGCCAGGGAAAAGTTTCTTGATCTCTGAGAAAACCGTTACGCCGCAAACGGCCAAAAAAGATGTTTTATAGCGTTCTTCTGGCACATTATTATTAATGAAAACATACTCAAGTTGTTCAATATATTGGGCAAAAGGGATTGAATTTGGAAGGTAAGGCTCTACTGTCGTTGTCACCGACATTCTTAGTCACCGATGTACTTCACCTTAACAAAACGTCGATGATCTCAAGCCGTGTCGACTAGGTATATCCAATTCAACAGCAATCAAATACCGCAGCACCCGTCACCAGCAGCCAAACCAGCGTTGCACACCACCAGCAGGAAAATATCCAGACGACACTAATTTCCAATTAGAATCAGCTGATCGTACTTTGCCGGGTTGCTGTTAAACGAGCAGGAAAGAAAATTCGAGCAGGTAATTTTTTTCGAGCAGTCTTGTGGCGCCATCTGTGTGTGAAATAATGAACTGAGGAGCTTTTGGGAGCTTATATATCGAGCAGCACCATTAAAAAACTCCACTCAGAGTACATTAATATTCTACTGAAAAACAATAAATTAGTATTTGATAGTTACCACTAAACCATTACAAACCTGAACTGCTAAGTTAATCTAAATTATTAATTAAGTGATGTAAATAACTAAGAAGATATTGACCTCGCAGCACCAAATCGGAGTTCGCCAGTTGGACTAGCGAAGCGAAGTTTTCAGCGAACTTTCTGTCATTTCTCATCCGACCCGACATGCATCCCTGATGTTTTCGTTTTCAGTCCGACGCAGTGTCGACAGTCACGACTTTATCCTACCTGGAGGTCTGTCAGTGCGAGCGCGCCAAATTTTGCGTGAGTAAGCATGTGGTGTTGGTGGTTAAGGTGAAACGGTACGGTAGCCGCTGTTAATAGGACAAATTATTTCGGTATTTATTTTTTGCTTTTTTTTGCGAAAACTCAAACTGGAAAGTGTTTATTTACTGAAAACAATAAACGCACGGGTACAATAAGTTAGCAAGTCTGAAAATTGATGTGAAATAGGTTTTTGTTTTCACAACGGAAAAATGTTTCTGAGTACCATGGTGAGTCCGTCTCATCTCACCTTAAGTTCGCTAGTAATGCAGTGAAATTTGAGCGATGCTCATTCTTCGGTTTTCTTCCAAATCCACAATATACACGAAATTATAACACGAACTAACTTAAAAATTTTAAGGTGTATATTTGGCGGCCCCACAGAACATTTTTTTCCTGCTCAAATCACATTGGCGCGAGGCAATGAAACGCGCACGCCGCTTGTAATCTGAAATTTAAAATGAATTCATTAAAACTGAATATAAAGCTTATTTGTTCTAAGTATCATTTTTGAAGAAGTGTTTTACTACTGAATTTGAATTTAAACGAAGTTTTTAGTGTTTCTATCAGTTACAAAGGTGCGAAATCAAAATGTTGCTCTACAAGGCACTCGTAAAGAAGATTTTTCTACTGAATTTTCAATGAATTTTTTTTAGTGAATGTTTAAATAAATTGTTTAGTGGTTCCATTAGTTGCAATGATTAAAGCTCCAAACTTTTAAAGCGATTTGGCTATTTTGAGTGAGGCGCACACCTTGCAGCCGTCCAGAACATTTTTTTCCTGCTCAAATCACATTGGCGCGAGGCAATGAAACGCGCACGCCGCTTGTAATCTGAAATTTAAAATGAATTCATTAAAA